>NC_085103.1:2246230-2383730 GCF_963422355.1 Corticium candelabrum
ATGTGACACCACTCGACAACCAAAGTTTCCAGCTATTCAAGACCATGTTATGGAACCAACCAGCACCTGCTATAACAACGACATGTGGTAACTTAAGCAGTCATCAAATTTCCATGTTGACTTGCAATCGTTGGCTAACAGAGGACATTCTGCAAAAATTGTATGATGTCTTAATTACATCAACGTTCAATAGACTGTCTGTGCATAGTTCTCTCTGAGTATAACAAAACACAATTGCACAAAGTTGTTTTAGCAGCTACAGAAGACAAGGAAAACGTACGTCTTGTATTCTTAATTAATCTTAAACGTTTCAGTAAATCAATTTCTTCAGACCACCATGGCTTCCAACAAGCTGCTAACAGGAAATCACTGGGTGGTAGCTGTAATAGATGTCTGTGCTGAAACTACCTACTACTGTGATCCCTTAGGTTTTCCTATTCCTATCAATCTGTCAGCAGTAGAAACACAGCAGGTTTCTTTAGAACTGAAGAGGGTTCTTAGCAAGCAAACAAAGGTTCTATCACATGATTGCAATGCATAAGCCGACGTTAGGCCCCAAATCCGGGTTTCCCCCAGGCATCCTGGAGCCGGGCGGGGCGCCCAGTTTAAAAAATAGGCGTGCCCGCATAATTTCAAACTTGAGCCTTTCCTTTAGATGTTCAGATTGTCACAAGACTTACACACATGCGAGGGAACGCACCTGTCGCCACACCATGCATGCGGGTAGGACTGCAAGGCTATTTGCACCATAGTCACGGGACCAACACGTGCTCCAGTTATAGTCTCACGTAGCCAGTTAGGCTTCAGTCATGAAACGGAATGCTACTACGGGCACAACAAAGATTACTTCCTTTTTCGGTCTGAGTTCTGGTAAGCCATTTGCTGCGCCTGAAGAAACAGAAAACGACTGTCCACCTGCCAAGGCTTCGAAGCATAGACTCACTTTTGATGTTTTGTGGCAGGAGAAGTTTCCTTGGATACGGTATGTGTGCGATCCAGGTAATGAGACAAACAGTAATAGCATGTACTGTACACTTTGCCAAAGACACAACAAGTCATCACGCCAAATGGTGTGGATCACTACACCCTGCGCGAATTACAGAAGAGATAAAGTGACGGAGCACGAAACGTCGCAATGCCACAAGGACGCCGTACTGGCCGAATCAAAGGCTGCAGCTGCACAAATTAGTGGAGAGATTCGAACAGCACTGGATCAGCAAGTGTCAATGAAACGCAAAGCTTTAATTGGTGCATTGAAGTGTTTGTATTGGTTGGCGAAGGAGGAGACTGACCATCACACCAAGTTTGGTTCTCTACTGCACCTTGCTAAGTCTCTAGGTTGCTCCTATTTGTCCGAGCTAGGAGTAGCCAAGAATGCAAGTTACAAATCACACCCGATGATTGATGAATTCTTGACACTTATGTCCAGCTGCGTGGAGAAAGACATCATTGATAAGATGCGATGCAGTCCAGCTGTTAGCATATTGTGTGATGAGTCAACTGATGTGGCTAACATAAAGCAGCTGGTTATATTTTCTCATTTTCTCTTTGCTGGTCAGTTTCAATCCTGCTTTTTGAAAGTGACTGATTTTTTAGATGGCAGAGCGGACACCATAGAAAAGAAGCTAGTTGATGTCTGCATGACATGCAAAATTCCTTTGAGTAAAATCCAGGCGTTTGGAAGTGAAGGGGCTGCGGTGATGACAAGAAGATGTACAGGTGTGGCCAAGAGATTGAAAGCCCACAATCCTGAGATGATATCTATTCATTGTGCTGCACACAGACTTGCTCTTGCAAGTTCACAAGCAGCTGCGAAAGTGCCCTACTTAAAGAAATTTGACAGTCATCTTACGTCAGTTTTCTATTATTTTGACAACAGCCCAGTCCGAGAAGCATCTCTGCATGAGATTCAGAAACTGATGGAACAGCCCATTCTCTGCCTCAAGAAAGCAGTTCACACCAGATGGCTTTCCCATGATCAGGCAGTTACTGCCATTCGACATACTATGCCTTCCTTGCTTGCTACTCTTGAAAAACAAGCAGTAGAAAAGAAAGACGCAGTTGCTACGGGTTTACTCAGTGCCATGACTTGCTACAACTTTGTTGCCACCATCTATCTTCTAAGTGATGTGTTACCAGGGCTTACGGCATTGAGTTTGGTCTTTCAAACAGAAGGTGTTGATATCTCTCTTATTCAGCCTCATGTCTCTGCAACAATTTCTGCCCTTAAGCATCTTCGTGATCAGAATGGCTCTTATATGCAGAAGCTTAGAGGTGTTGTGAGTTGTGAGAGAACTGTCTACCCAGTGGCAGTTTACTATTCCAGTTACTGAACAACTTGGACTTCTTTTCAGACGAATATACGTGAGAAATATATCGACTCATTAGTTGACAATCTTGAAGAGCGATTTCGAGATGCCTGTTTGTTAAAGTCTCTTTCCACGCTCTTTGATCCCAAATCAGTAGTGGCTGTGCTATTGAAGACGCCTGACCAGTTTAATAGGTAGGGTGAGGAACAGTTGACAGCAATAGCTGAACACTTTCAAGCTTCAGTAACAAAAGAGAGACTTGAATCAGAGTGGAGTACGTTTAAACATGTTCTGGTTAGCAGTTTCAAAGACAAATCAAGCAAGGGTGTGATGTTAATCTTATCTGGAAATTTGTCCTTTTCTGTCCTGCATAAGAAAGACATTATCAATGCTGGCCAGTGTCACGTTAGTCCTTCCTGTATCAACAGCAAACTGTGAACGAGGATTCTCTACCATGAAGAGAATAAAGAATACAGCCAGGAACCAATTGAAAACAGACACTGGACAAGCTAATTCGACTCTCTGTTGAAGGACCTGAACTCGATGAGTTTGAATTTGAGCAAGCAGCCACCCTCTGGCCTCGCAACGAAATCGAAGAATTGACATATAGGACATTCTTCAACTTTCTACTAAATTTACGACCAGATTTTTTGAAACACTCAGTGACTCTGCTTTACTAAGTTTAGCTAAGATGTTTAGGTATTTTATCTTAATTAATAACGTTGCAACTTGCTGTTGTCACAGTAGAGAATAAACACAGTTACTCTACCCTTTCTCCACCTGTTTATTGTGACTGAGTCACGTGACTAATTAATGACTAATTAATGACTAATCACATGACTAATTAATAATAATACCGCCCTGTTCAAATCCAAGCCTGGGGAAACCCTGGCCAATGGTGAACACATCTGTTATCAAAATGTTTTGAACTTTCTGTTCAAAAGTGTTCATTGGCATGTGGAATAATAGCGTTTACATTTGTTGCAATTTCTGCATTCACCCCAACAAATGTCTGGGAAGGTATATGCTCACCCCACATGGTTCTGAATGATTTAAAGTCAAATTTGACTATTTTGGCAAGCAAGTAAATATTCACCTTACCTACACGCAAGGTGCTAGCGTGTTGGATATCCACTCAGACTATTGACGTGGCAAACATCATTGATAAGTCTGCACTGGTACCCACAGCATCGTCTTTTAACTAACAAATTTCATATCAACATCAAGCAAGCAGACTTAGACTTAGCCTGAAGCAGAAAGACTGCAAACCTGAAGAATACAGTTTTGGTCACAAAAACGCACCATGTGACGAAGGTACAGAGAATAGCAATAAAAGAAGTCCGTCTACTACTCACTTGGACATCTCTTCTGTAACAGTTCCACAGCTCACAACTGGACAAGAATTTTCCTCCTTTGAATAGCTAAAGCACTGCATTTCTAGTTACAAAAGAGCAATCTTTATACAATTTTACATTAGGAGATGCAGGTCACTAGATTCTGCCAAGAAGCGAGCAACTAAAAAAAACTTCAATTCTGACTCAAGGTTTTCAGAATTACAGTATAACTGTATTCATGGTAGAAAACATTTCCAGTCACGGGTACAGGAAAAACGCTCCACTCACTCGTAAGTCTCGTTTGTTTGTCGTAATAGCTATTCAACGCCTTTATATGCACGACTTCACTACATTGCAGAACCTTTCAAATAGAATGCCCGTGTTTTGTGAGAATTGTAGCATCAACAGATGGACAGAAATTGACCATCGAAGGTATAAACCTCCAGCATAATCATGACATTAGCAGGGTAAGAATTATTGTCATCCTTGCATTCAATAATTGAAAGGCATGGCATATTGCATTGCACTTGGCTGTAGCAATTTAGAGACAATAAACAGCACCTTCTTGTTTTCATAAGAACTCTTCAGGCAACTACCACGACAGAGAAAGCTTTTCAATGATGCCAAGAAAGAAGCGCAAAAGTTACTGTCATTACAAGCAAACAAGAAGGTGGTTTAAGATAAACTGTCAAACTAAACAGGCCAATAGGTTCTTTTAAAGGACCTGAGCAATTGGTATTTGTTGCCAATTGGTACAAAGTTGCAATGGTAGTTGCATACCAACAGCATCAGCACACACGCAGAAACTGCACTACACACACAAACCGGAGTGGTTGGCCTGAAGCCAGTCAAAAGCATCAGGATCGGTAAAAATAATACTAATTGCAACGAAGACATGAGTCTGGCGGTAAGCATTTTTACTCATCACTGACACCAGCTCATCAAACGCACAAAGACGGAGACGAATGTTCTGCGGAGCCCATTTTGTTTTGTCTGCGCACGCGTATCCTGGGCTTATACTTGGGCATGGGTGTATAGTTAGGCATGGGCGTTTTTTCCGGCTGAAATTTCGGACCTGTCGCACATGGGTGTATATACGGGCATGGGTGTTATTTCGGCATGGGCGAATAGCTAAAGTATACTATACCATGTAATAGTTATAGCATCAGTTGTGGAAATCCACGTACATAGTTATTGATCCAAAGCCTTCAAGGCTTATCAATGAGCTAATTGACAGAAAACAGGTGAGAGTCTGTGAGGTTGAGGTGTCAATAAAATACATGGCCCCATTACAACCATGATATAAAATATTTAGAATATATCATGTGACCTTTAGAGGTAATGCGATTAGTGAATTTGGTACAGTGGCAGTTTTGAACTTACCAAAACGTTTCTATCATGTATAGAACACCCCATATTGACTAATCACAATGTCTAAAGATCAAGTGACGTATTCTAAAGTATCCTTTACTTCACCACACCATATTGGAGGTTATACCATGGTTACGTGACGTGTGACCAGTCATGAGCGCATATTGAGGTGGTGTATATAGCGTATTGCACAGCAAGTATGCAATAAGTTACTTCCGCTTATTATCTTACTTTCATTTATACTTACATGTCACGTGACCATGTTATAAATAACTTATCCTATGATTAGCGGGCAATATGGCTTCATGGGCACTCAGAACGGGGTTATAAAGCCATATAGCACGCCAATCATACGATAACCTACACTCACACAATACTACTATAAATAAACCGATGTAAACAGATATGAGGTGCATTTCTTACCTCTTACAGTCTTCAAAAGGATAGAAGAGTTACGCGACCTCTTCTGGTTGTTTTTTGCCTTTAACCTCTTTCCAAAATGTTGAAATAAGGACTGATGCCTATTCTGGTCCTTCTACTTGAAAAAACAGAAAGGAAAGTCATGTAGATAACTTCTGTGCTATTTGCACGTAACACACAGCCACTTGACTCTACCTAGCTCGTTGTGCTATACAACAAATAGGGTCCATGGCAGCAGAGGAGACAAGGCCCATTCTTGTGAGACTTGATGATAATTCCTTGATTACCCATCAGATAAACAAGATGATTGACCTTCTTATACAGTTGGTAGACATGAGACAGAATTGTTGAAAAACTAGACTTTCCCCCATCCAAGATACGAGATCTGCTTAAACGATATTGAAGGCATGTTTCATACCCAAATTCAAAAGGACCCAGTCAGGATGGGACGTACTCTTATGCCAACCTAACATGCTTATGCTTAGCTCTGAACCTCCTTCTGTTAGGGTTAGGGTTACTTACAAGTTAGGTCAATGCTGAAGCCAGCACTAGAGTCAAAAACAACTACGTCCGGCCGCTTTCATTATCTACGTACCAATAATAGACTTCTTTCTTGTGATGAAGATTTAGCTCATGAAGGCAACTGCTCCAACAGCAACTATTTCATCATGTTCCCTGACTGACCGACTGACAAAGTTATTTATTAGACACAAATTTCTAAATACAGAACACCAAAAGTTAAAAATATTATCCATGACAGTGGAATCACAGTCACAGGAAACTACAAGTTAAAAGTATGCGCAAATAGTAGAGATCAATTCTTATGAAAAGCGCCTTGAATGGCACTGTGCACTAACTGGCTGACTGATTAACTGCCGCTCGTTAGTTGCACACATATCTGTCTACACAGAGACACATCTAAAACGTAAATCTGTTTAAGCCACTAAAGTAGCACAGGAGAAAGATGGATTAACTAAATGAACTGTCTCTGACTGTTTGTATCACATTATCTCTTCTTGTTAAATCACAGGATAACGGCTTAGAGAAATCAAAGTTAGCCAATGAACTCAAACAAGATCTCCAGAGTGAGTTTATAAAATGAAATCAGAGTGCAAACAGTGTACTCAGTATTTGGTGCATTGACAATTACATTTGTTCATGTCAGGTATCAAGATGCCGTCTATATATCAAAAGAGAGGAAGACCAAAAGGCCACGAACTAACAGTGATAGGCCTGCCGTCAAAAAAGGAGAAGTATCTGAAAACTCTTCAGCCATTTATTAAGTTGCACACATCAGTAAAGGAGAAGGATGGGTATTTATTTGGACTAACAAGCACATCCAGCTAGTTACTCTGTACATTGTGCAGTAATGCTAGAATGATTTGTGGACAAGATTTGGCAGCAGATGTGCCGAAAAATACAAAATTAACAACTGCTTAGTGAAAGGAGATGTAGAGGCTAGACCAGAGATAATAACTGATGCTGTTCTGGATGAGAATGCAGATATTCATTTAATCAGGAAGTAATTTCAATGCGATGCTTGGCTGCTTGTGACCCAAGTTGTACGGCAGAAGCAGGAAACTCAAGGATACAATTGCAAGTACTGTTTCCATGATCTAGATGATGAGTCACAAGCAATTTTGTGTGACCACTGCTTTCAGTGATTTCACATAAAGTGCATGGGGCTGAAACAGAAGACAAAGAAAATGTACTGGTTTTGCAGACATTGCCACCATGCATGCCCAATGTAGCTAGTGCTCCACGCTACCTATAGCCATATTTACGTATAGACATACATATCTATTGCTGACTAAGATTATAGCTTGCTTAGCTGTGACAACTCCGTTGACTTACCGACCCAACACTATGCAGCTACGTATACGTGTACAGTACCGACAAATTGTGAGTTGTGAGAGTGTCGTGTGACCAGCGTGATGCGTCATGGAACCAGTGTGCCGTACCCCTAGCCGGAGCAAGTTGCAGGTATGGCCCTACCCGTGGCCACTTCCTTATCAGAAACTACACAGTACTTTAGTATGGAACATTAACGGACAAGAGAACCAACACAATAGAACATATTGAAATAATTTAACTTAATTAGGATAGAAATCTCCTTGTACCTGCTAGAGTCACCAACTCTTCACTAAAATACAAATGTATAAATGGACATGCACAGAATCAATGGCATATATTTATGTATCAAAGTATCGCTATGAATATATTTATCACACTCAACTGACAACTGATACGGAGTAGCTATCAAAGTCTGTTTGCATACTGTACATGCATGTACATGCAGTACATGTACCTACAAGGATACCAAGTGTATTTTTCCACTGCTAGCAACAACGTGTATATTCATTGGCGTGTCCATGCACATATTAAACGTCTCCAGATAGTGCAAACACAAAAGTGAAAATTAGTTATTAAAACTATAATTAATTTAGAAGGCTCTGCCTATAGCTAAATAGATGCAGACTTGCCTTTGTGACTGCTATATGAAAGATGCATGACAATTCGACCTTAGTATTTCAGTCTCAAAAATGGCATGATCTCGCTTTTTCAACCATTCTGCGCTCACACAGTATCCGTCCAATTCTGGACTGGTAGCCTCAAGTCCCCGTACATTAGCTAATGACCACACTATAGTCTAACTGTTTACAACAAGCTCCTACCACCTTGAATAAACCCATAGATTCACTAGAATATTTAGCGCTGTCGCACCATGGTCGCAGAACACTAGACTATTCAGTGAACGTGTCCGAGATTAGGTCACGTGAGCCAGCTAGCAACTTGCCGGCGAGTCTGATATACGAAAGAAAAACAGTAGAGTGAAGATATGACGGGCAGAAACGCGTACCTCTCAACGAGCCAAACGGTGGTGAGATACCCTTAGTCTTCTCGAGCAGTCGTCCGAGATTACCTCGCGTCCGAGTATTCAATCTGAGAGCTAGACTAGGTTTACTGGAACAACGGTACAACAGTTTCCGATATATCAGCCACGAAGTTGGTCCAGGTTGGAGCTAACAAATGCAGATCGCAGCGGGCAGAAGGGGTGTCCGAGTTAGAACAGAATGATCCGGGACTCTAAAAGTTGACCGCAATACGGTAGCACCGCCCAACAAATTTCAGTCGTACTTTAGAGAGGTCAATAGACATCGGTCTTCGCTATGCCAATTACGATACCGCCCACCAAACGCCCATGCACTAGTAGGCCTGTAGACGGAAATGACGACTGGTAAACATATTTGGCTAATTAACGATTTGAAAGTCAAGAAAATGACAACAAACAGTACGTTGTCTTCTTGTAAGCAAAGTTTAGGGGTGAAGTCCAGTCTTAGAGTTGCAAAAGAGCGCGTCCAGTCAGCTAGGGAGAGTAATTGAGCACGTGAGTACACCCTTACTATGAATATGATCTGTTTACGACCACACGGCTTTGCCTAGTACGAATAGCCTCGTATCAGACCTCCCGCGCCGTCGTGCCCTGTTCCCGTATAACACGACAACGCCGGAGAGGGTCTGAGATCATCCCGCCTACTTTCTTCACCTAGTGTCACCCCGTCATCTAAGTGTCACCGCGTCACCAAATGTGATTCGATCAGCAGTCTAGGTAGCATAGAATAGGGATGCAATAGACGCCGCTCTATTGCAGTGCTAGGCTACGAGAACAATACGAATCGGGAAGCTCGTGTACGATTCGGGAACATATGAAGCCTGGCAACGCGCGTGCCGTCAAACAAGGTGTTGACTAGAATTTTAGCTCTACAGTCTTTTGGAGAGGAAGTCCTCTCTCCCAGAGAGTTGGCAAATACGTAGAGCTTGCGTAGGGGCGGGATACCAACACTGAAAGGAAACAAGCAGAGTACGAATGGAAGGTCAAGTCTGTTGCAAGACATTCCGTGTGACACATGAGAATAACTATTAGACTAATCTTATTAGTAGCCTGAGGCTTGGTGATATACGAGCTCATTTGATCATCTAATGGCATAAACAGAAACCCTCTCCGGCGTTGTCGCGTTATACGAGAACCGGACACGACGGCGCGAGAAGTCTGGTACGAGGATAAGTACGGGACGGCTTCTAACCTATTTTGTCATGAGTGACCTAAGTATTGTGCTAAGCTCTCCGGATTTTGATAGCATATATCCATGCAATTGTAGTTCCAGACTCATCAGTAATCTGACTGAAGTACTGCTGAACAAGGAGCAATATTCTCGGCAATTCTAGACGACGTCGAACCGTTTCAGGTAAACAAAAAATTAGGTTATACTCTAGATAGATAAACTAACGGATAGAAATTTTGTGCGTAAGGATTTAAAAGTTGCTAATCAGATCAGATCTAATATCACTTCGATTAGCTAACAAGCTCTGGACTAACCAGCAAATCTCACAGTAAAATATCACCTCACAGTTTCTAGAAGGCGTGTGTTATACCACATACTCTGTATATGCGTGATTAATCTATCAATATACCAAGCCATCCGACTATTCTCATTCTTCTCCCTAATTGAAGACTCCAAACTGTAACTATATCACTGCTATTTGAGTATCGCGTAAAATTCACCTTTCTACAGACGTTGCTTGTTCTGTAGGTCATTCGAAAACAAGAAGACATGGTGTGGACATCAACTTGTATCCAAATTTTCATCCTCCTTTCCATGATTGAGACCAGCGCACTCCTAAGCCACGACTGCCCAAGCAATGGGTGCAACGTAAGTGATTACTCCTATAGCTTGGTAAATCATTTAAGTTAATGTACTGCATGGAGAACACAAGTGTTCAAGTTATAAATAGTAAGTTGTAGCTTGCAGATAAGTTAGTAGTTGTGGACTGTAAAGAACTTCTGTGCTCAATGTTTCTATAGTCTGCGAGATGCTGATTGCAGCAGTACATGTACTAGCACGTTCCTAACTGGTTTATGTTATTGGCTTTAACTTGCAGTTTACAAAAGAAAATGCAGTGCCGTATGCTATGACCAAACAAGTTGGACGAGTAATCAAGATGCTGAGCACCCACTACAGCACCCGCAATGATACGTTGATAGGAAAGCTGTTGGGAAATATCAGTGTAGTTATGCTACATGGATCGGCTTTGTTAAAGGCAATCACAAGACAGTCATACGAAAACTACTATATGTCGGAGTTAAACGCAACAGTTACCGCTTTGAGAGAATGGTATGTGCAACACCTGAACTCGCATGAAGGCTAAATACATTCACTCAACCAGTAACCTTACTTTTAGGTATCTCGTAACAGATCAATTCTGGAAAAAGTTGCAAGAGAAAGTAACCTCTCTTTCAAATCGGTAAGTAAATATAGTTGTATTGTTATGCAGTGGCGAGTCTAAGATTTTGCTGAGGGAGTGGTGTGGTGACAGTTTCTATTTGTGACTTCAATATGAAGCATTTCTAATTACCTTTAAGACATGTTCCAGAAATTAAAGGAATAGGGATACTAGACTCATACCAGAACTAGGAAAAAACAGAAGCCTTAGCATGACCTCTAGAAACACAATGCTACGGGACACGCCCACTTTATAGACTCGCTCGTTTTATTTGGCTTAAAGTTGACTAATACGGTAGAATCAGTGGCAGATTCAGGCTGGAAAAAAGGACGGAGTATATACTATATACAGCTATGGTATTCACACGTATTTACAGTCCACAATTTCTATGTCCACGCCTACAAATGATGGGCTAAAGCCCGGTCTAGCTAGCCCATGCTACGCTATAGTATACGCCCCTAACTGAGAGGACGTAATAGGAAGTTAGTGAGACGACTGATGCTGAGTCCTAGTATAGGTCGTAGGAAATGTCACACGCCCTCTGCTGCCATGGCTGCCTAGATTCACCAATGTTGATAAAAAATTTTGCGTGTAGACTGTGTTCAGGAAATGAGAAAGTTGGAGATGGCTCAAGTCAAGAATCTGCTGGTCAAACATGTAATACAATAAGAAAATATTGGTTGAGTGGACGTAATGTCAAGTCTTCTGTCCGTTGGATTAATCCTAGTCCGGTATATGATATCATTTTAACTTCCTTTTTCCAAAAATAATGTTTGATCTTAACGTTTAAGAATTCAGGAAAAGCGTTTCAAATTTATTGCGATTTTGAGTCGTTTGGCGGTGGATGGAATCTTGTATATTCGAGTAGAGATGATAGCAGTCGCTCTAGAAACAACATTCAGAAAGGCACCAGATCTACTGCTCACATTACTAGTCTTGATCCGGGAAACGCCAACAAACGCCTTGCATACGATGTGTTGAAAGCTATAGAAAATAGTCAAGAGGGATACAGTCAGATCATGTTGACTGGCTACCAAGACTACCAAAGTGAGTTAGAAACCGTCACTAACATTTGAGCAGCAACTTTGGAATATGATTATTGACTTCGATTCTCTACAGGAAAAACTACTTTGATTAAGATGTATTTTAACAACACAGCAACATCTGGAAAAAACTTCAACACATTTATAGAAAGCGGTTTTGGCGGTCAAATAAGATGTTCTGTACGTGTGATATTTGCCATTTCTAGATTTTCATTTTTAATCATTTTACTCTTTCTAGCACTCATACTATGGCACAGAACTTTCCACTCTCAAACCCATTGCTCTTACCTGGGTATGTTATTAGCTATGATTTGTCATATGCAAATAAGAAATCATTTTCAGCTATGAGCCAGAAGAAACGGGACTTGGTAAAATGTTGCGTTGCTTATCGAGTATCATACTCAAAAATCATTTAATTAATGTATAACAAGGCTTGACTGACAGTTGGTCTGAGGAATATGTGCCTACGTGTGCCGACAGACACTGTATACTCAAGACATGTAATCACTGAGCAGTATTTTCCCTTGGTCGTACATGTTCGGCAACTACATACAATAGACGAACAGCCCATCAAATCCTCCCAACATTTAGGGAAAGATTTTTACCAAATCAATGTAATTTATGTTTGGAATTACCACATCTATCTGTAACTGCTAACGTAAAATCTATTGTTTGTCTATCTTACCACTTTTATACAGAAACCTAACATTGCGTAACTAGGAGTCACATTCATGTCCTGTATGTGATAACTCTATCTATTTGACCGTTGCAAACTATTCTGGCAGTGTTAAAAACTCTTTGATAACGTGAAACCTCAGTCTTTTGAACGAGTTAGATAGATTTTACAAGTAGCGCCTTTCAATAGAAGGAAAATGGTGTCTAAATTTGTAATACTTTGCAACAATTGTATCTTGGTTTCTACAAGGTTCATAGCTGTAGAAGTGAGGATGTAAACACAATTTTAGCTAATAGTTAATGTGTTGTTAATTACTTGATACAGGATACAAGAGCGTCTTTTGTGGCTGGAGCAGTGTCTTCTGGTTGTGCTTGGTATAAAGAAGTTTGGAGTGGTTAGTTAAATTATAGAACTAGTGTTTATGACTTTATCATATTCTCTATCTGTTGGATCGTTTTTAGACATATCCTATCATGGAGGACACATTCTCGCACCTAAAGATTGGTACAAAGCTGAATCTTATGCCTCCCAAACTACAGAAAGAGGAGCGTGCAAAGATCGCGGTCTATTCCACATCTTTGTTCGCTAACCCGAGTAATAGGTAACAAACGTTATAGAAACACGAACACAACTGAGACAACCGTGTAGACAGACTAATATATTGTTGCACGTAGCTGCATGACGGAAACATAGTCAAACGGTATATCAATACCTTACGTTGATAGCTATAGATACTGATTCATAAATTCAGTGCATTCTATCAATAGATTTCTTGCTTGCTTTGCATTACCTTATGAGTGGCTTTCTTTAATTAATTAAATATTGATTGTTAGCGCCAATAAAATAATATTCAAACAGCACATGTATTCGTCAGCTTGACCTGTGTGCACATGATAGCCCATCTGGTGGAATGTATACTATGCTATATACTATTTAGCACAGTCGTAGGAATCACGGGGCCACTGGGCCATGTCCACTTCAATCAGCAGCCTAAGATCACTACATACAAAATAGGTCATGAAAGCAAGCTACAAGTGGAAGAAAACGAGGATCTCCATTAGACGACAGTGCAAAAGCTACATTTGAGAAGAGACGTCTTGGGTACACGAGGCCAAACGTACGCCAACGCTAATTACAAGAACTTCAAAATTGGGGAATGGGAAACAATGCTTTTACCAATCATTGAGGTTGGACCCCAACCTGGATGCCATTCCACGCCTCCGTTTAGTCCAATTTTTACAATGCATTGTTTCTTCTAAAACAAGCGTGGTCCAGCTCTTCGTGTTCAGCGCCTCTTCCTTACATTCTGTACTCGTACTTCTAACAGCTGTACCTCTTATTGTACCAACATTCTTCTAACGAGAATATAACGTGACACAAAGTTTTGCTTGTACCGTCCCCCAAAAATTATATACATATATATATATATATATATATATATATATATATATATATATATATATATATATATATATATATATCGAACTCTTTCGTCACGTGAACATATACGATCTCCGATAGATTTTACAAATGGCGCCTGTAGAAGAAAAATGGAGTATGCGTGGACGTTGTCAGAAGGCCCCTAGCTGTAAAATCAATAGTGTAAACAATTGTAATTATTATATAATATTTAGTTAAGGGCTCCGGTACCTGACAATAGACCACTGCCATTGAAAAGTTCTATAGTTTTCAGGGCCTTTGCTAGCACACGTGGTGACTCCAGTGGTCTCAGCTATAGCTACCGCAGTACGCCGCCACGATGAAGAAATTTCCAGCAGAATCCGTTCCCCAGAAAGGCCCTTCACTTCCACTAGCATTGAACCAGCTGCCACCCATGCAGTTGCAATATTTATATTACATATTAAACGCTCAACTACACATTCATGTGACTGCATCTCTCTGGCTTTGTTTAGCTAAGTCTGCAAAAGCGTCAACTGCCGGATCTAATTATTGAATTCAGAATAGTAGAAAGACATTTTGTGGTTAGAGCAACGACTATATATAGTTGTGCTTGCTGGAGAGAAGCTTGGAACGGTTAGTTAATAAATTTACTAAAACTCGTTTACATATTACTGTCATTGTATTCTTTGTCCATTGGATCGTGTTGCAGAGTTAAACAATTATGGAAGACATATTCTCGCTCCTGAAGATTGAGACAATGCTGACGTATATTTCTCCCAAACTGCAGAAGATGGAGCGTGCCCCCATCGCGGTTTATTGCACATATTATTTCGCTAGCTTGCGCAATGACAAACTATTGCAGAAATTAGTTCAGATGCAACTGAGAAAAATAAGTTTCACTTATTTATTGCTTCTAGACTTAAAGAAGTATTGTTGCGCGTAGCTGGCGCAAAAATATAGTCAAACACTACCTGTCGTCACTAGGTACACATTCATAAACTTCACACCATTTAATCAATAAATTATTAATTTATTTTGAATAATTTTAAAAGTACAGTAAATTTTTCTATGTATTGATTATTACTAGTAATTGAAGCTGTGTTTACACCGTCGCTTCTACAGCTATGAGCCTTCAAAGTCCGAACACCACGTACGCTAAGAAGAGTAATTGTCGCGAAGAATTACGAATATACACGCTATTTTCTTTCTAGACGTGCTACCTGTAAAATACATTTAAAATCTTACATAGGGACTGACGTTTCGGTGGCCGCCAATTACCTAGAAACGTGATTCAGCATGAAGTCGATCACCAAGTTGTAAGTCTGCAGTTACATCTGTCTTTTCATGATAATCTGCCATCTGAGAGTCTCTTCGACTAGAGTTATGTACATGCACTTCCAGTTTGTTAATTGCCGAGCGTAGCGAGGATTCTAATCCGGGTCGCACAACTGAAAGGGGCGTGGTCCTATATGGCTTTCCATCGAGCTTTTGCTGTGTGTGTGTGTGTGTGTGTGTGTGTGTGTGTGTGTGTGTGTGTGTGTGTGTGTGTGTGTGTGTGTGTCTGTGTGTGTGTGTGTCTGTGTGTGTGTGTGTGTGTGTGTGTGTGTGTGTGTGTGTGTGTGTGTGTGTGTGTGTGTGTGTGTGTGTGTGTGTGTGTGTCTGTGTCTGTGTGTGTGTGTGTCTGTGTGTGTGTGTGTGTGTGTCTGTGTGTGTGTGTGTGTGTCTGTGTGTGTGTGTGTGTGTGTGTGTGTGTCTGTGTGTCTGTGTGTGTGTGTGTGTGTGTGTCTGTGTGTGTGTGTGTGTGTGTCTGTGTGTGTGTGTGTGTGTGTGTGTGTGTGTGTGTGTGTCTGTGTGTGTGTGTGTGTGTGTGTGTGTGTGTGTGTGTGTGTGTGTGTGTGTCTGTGTGTGTGTGTGTGTGTGTGTGTGTGTGTGTGTGTGTGTCTGTGTGTGTGTGTGTGTACACATATCTCAAATTTCTCCTCCCCACGACCACGTTTTATGATAGTACCTACCTTAGAAATCGTTTCCGTGTTCGACTGCAAATGAGTCTAAGAATGATTCGTGCAAGTGACGAAACGGCGAAAAAATGCTTCATGACGTTCCGTTGCCTCATCCTTCTGTATTGTAGCTAGGGAGGGTGTGTACTTGACAACCAAGGAAAACCTTCAGGAGTTGAATGCCACCTACGGTCAACTATTCACACGTCCCATACTACAATCAATCCTTTACTACACTGTACCGCATCTAACACTGTTGATAGTCAATATTTGCCTATATCAATCAGGCCCGTAGGAAGCAAATAAAAAGTGGTACGGCCTAACGCACGCTAAAGGGCGTGGCTTTTAATTTAGTGCGCGTTAAAGCAAGAGACCAATGCTCCAATTAATGTCTGTCAGTCTGGTTTCAAATTGAATGCCTCCTTATATGTGTTTGTTTTTCCTCTTCTCTCTCTTTCGCTCGCGCAGAGAAGGGTCTGGCTAGGCGAGGCTACAAAAAGTGGTGCGGCCATGGCCGCACCAGCCGCACCGGCTCCTACGGCCCTGTCAATTTCTATGTCAGTAAATACCATAGCACTGTCGTTACAACGGAACTGAGTGCATACCTAGACTGTACATTTCTATTGTCTTGATCACGATCGCAAAACGACGATTACCGATACCAGGACTAGATACGTAATCTAAACTACAATGAAGTTTGCATGTTTACTTCCATGACAGGGTTTCAATAAATATGTATTGTCTAGCTAGGACTCGGCGTTTTAGTACACGGTCTGAAAACTCCGTTAGACATGTTACAAACGAACGCGACACGCCTACGGATACGGTACAAATAGTTAATTAATTAATTGCTCCATACCTGGCCCAACCCACGCATGCCACACCTCACATTAGAGCAAGATTTTTTTTAACTTCGCCCTCTTTTCGAGCTCAAAACCCGGCTGTGAACATGCCTCTGTATCCCTTTCTACTCATGGGTTGGTATTTTGCCAAACCACGCGTTTTTGCTTCGAGGTAGCCGTTGTTATAATGTAGGTCGAGCTCGAACTTCCCTCAAAACGGTTGAAACTGGGCAGAATGATAGAACGTTGTATTTGAAGACACACTGGGAAGCGGTTACTGCTCTAAACTGCAATCTAGCTAGTCAGCCAACATCCACTACAAACTGTACATGTTTGTACATGTTTCTTACTTTATTACAAGTACCAAAAACAATCTCAAATACAACAATTTAGCAATCTAGTCCAATGTCACGCCGTGAATTCGCCGCGAGACGAACCAGACCTCTTCCTGTTGCTCATTATCAGTCGTAGACGTAGCCAACACTCGTCTATCCTCTCAATAACATTTCAATCAACCTACCGACCAAGTCAAACCCATAACCGAACGAATTAAGAGAAGGGAAATGTGAACGGTGGGCGAGTCTGCTCGGTTCGAGTTGTTCGCGCCTACGCGTCTCCCAAAACCGTTGCTTGGCCAAAAACCGTTCGCAGAAGTAAGAAACAGGTCGCCGAACGGTATTCGAAAGAAATAACGGTCGGATTCGAATTTTTCGATGTCGAACGTCGGAACCAATCACGGAGGCTAATCAATTATATAGCAACTGATTCGTCGCCAAACAAATATCCAGGCGGAGCTATTGAAAGACACGTGCAACAAAATATATGCTGAATGCTCATTGGTCGTCGCTAGGGATAAAGAGGGCGGAACTAGCACCACACCCTTAGTATGCGCATACGCTACTGCACCGTAAATGCTCGGTTAGCATTGAGTTAAGCGAGCGATGGTGTTCTGTCTTACATATTTGCGTAACAATGGTTGCGTGCTTAGGTAGCAATAATTTCTGACAATAAATATGCGGGAACTCAAAAAACAGACTGTCCGTTTCTCTTCTTCTGGCTTTGTCTTTTATTATTCGTTTATGCTTGAATCGTTTACTGAGATAGTCGCGTAACAATCGTGTAGTCACGTGATAATGGTGCATAGCAATAATTTGTGTGAAAGTAACGCGCCGAAACTCCAAAACAAACTTTTCTCTTCTCCTGTCTTTGCCTTTTCATTCAGTTTGTCACGTATTAGTTTCCTTTCCTCTTTAGTCGCGTACGGGAGCAAAATCGAAAGTCGTTTAACTTTTCTATGTAATTGTGTCGAGCCCTCGAAAGGGGACCCTTAATTCAACTCTTAGCGCATGTGTTGCGCAGTCAAAATTGCATTCATCTGGCATCGTCAATTTGTTGATCCAACTCTTCATTTTGCCGTAAATCCATATCACAAGTGCTGACGCATATATATATATATATATATATATATATATATATATATATATATATATATATATATATATATATACTAGATGCTCCATTAGCATTGCGTGAGGCGAACGAGCGTATCCATATTACACGTACATAGTCTTCTATTGCACATTCCATTCAGAAATTCTTGGTGGTCCAGCCTGTGCCGCGGCTGTTCTTCTGTGTAGTGACGTAATGACTAGCGCGTATCCATGGCCAATCGGTTGTGTACTGTACGCTGTTGTGTTGCTTTCAGTAATTAAGTTAATTAATTGCCTATCACGGTCAGTACTCCTATCAGTTGTAGCAGAAACGATATCGACGGGCAATCCTACGGCACTCAAGAGTACTGGACAATTAGAGTTTCCGTCAATAAGCTCCCAACATTCACTCTAGCTCGCTAGAGTGATGTGGGTACGATGGATTCTCTATAAAACCTACAGAATTTGAGTCCTCTGCAAGTTTGGGGAGTGGTTACTAACCCCAAAGTGTGCCATTATGACCGTAAGACCAGCATGGCCATGCATGGTCTCAACCAGAGCACTATATAGGGCTCTGGTCTCAACAGGAGGTCAAAATTAAAATATCCAGGACTTTACCATTTACAATATCTCAGTAGTACTGATAGCTGTTGAGTTAGATAGAGACTATTAGAGTGCGTCCATGTTATGTTTGCGTTTATGACATGGCACGTACGCCACGCCCAGCTCCTCCCAAAATCTCAGGAAGTGACGCTCCTCTAACAGTACAGTATCACACACCCAGCTAAACCCAGAACAGTTGTAGCCGGAACACCGACAGCTTCTTTTTGCCGACTCTGTGCGACGTCTCTTTCTCAAACTAAGTCAACAATTCCAACCTCACTGTAGCTGGATGACGCTGATCATGCACAGTAAGAACATCTCTCATTGCTGCGCAGCCAACTATGCCATATTTCAGGATACAGCAATCTGGAGTGTGACGACGCGTTGCATTCGGGAAATTTGAGCTGAAACGTTGGTACTGCGCATGTCTCATAGTTAGGCATGCCACGTGATCAAAATACATACACGAAATATATTATTGCGCTGGAGAGTCCACTTGTTCTAGTGCCACGAACGGAAGCGGATCTAGTGGGAGGTAGCGTATCCAGGATACGCAGGACGCTTGATGAAAGCAACCCCAAACGTCCTTGACGGCTTCAGACCAGCGCCAAACGTAGCGAAAGTATTGTTCAAGTACGTTTAGACACGTTCGCAGATTCGAAGAGTGTGTACTGGTTGGTTAGTGTACGTTTCTGTTGTGCAGACGTTCATCGTCAAAACCGGCCTAGAAAACGGCCGCCGAATGCTTTCGAAAACGTCTCCACTGGTGATAAATACCGTATGTAAGTAAAGGCGTCGATACGGTTTTTATTCGATTGCTATTCAGGATCATCTAAAGAGAGAAGAATCTCCTCTCTTTATATGCTCCTAAACATTACGAGCAGCCCAACCGGAAGCGAGTAGACCAAACTCCGTAAACAATCAAGGGTATAATCTTAAAATCTACAAATATTTAAATTGCACTTGTATTCGAGCTTGCCTCATCTAGTAAACTGTGCTCTCTTGATGCCTGCATCATCTGTTACCGTAGTAGCGTTTAATTTGTTGTAGTAAAATCTATATGTTTCATATTGTATTGATTGCTTTCAAAACAATTTCGTCTAGCTGTTGGTGTACATGATCGCTCCCCTCACATTCTGTACTCGTAACGCCCCCTTTGTACATTCCATTGAACAACCAACCTTCTAGAACGTGAATCTGCCACGACAAGAAGTTTTACTTGTACCGTTTTCCACCCTTCAAATCATCTATACTTTACACATACACAACTAATATCTACTATATTATCAAAATTGACGACTCCAATTAAATTGCACTAACACTAGTTGCGTCAATTCTACCAATGTATACATTGATTAAAACAATAACCGATACCATTTAAACAAAAACCCAAATTTAATTGATTAAGTCGGTACTGTTGATTACATGCATAAAATGAAGATAGGCAATTCAAATACAACGGAAGCACGCCCTACAGAGGCACAACGAGCACTTTTCCTTTGCTGGCGACACTTCCGGTATGACACCAAATAATTTCTGCCTTTACAACATTTTTGGCAAGTGTACTATACGCTACATGTATCGAGCTAGCTATCGACCTAGACCAAAAATTGATATACAAGATAAGCTGTAAAGAAGGTAGAAAAGAAAGCCCTGACAGTTAAGTGGGCTTGTGAAAAGTTCACACAGTTCCTAGTGGTAATTATGACAGTTTCAGATCGAAACGTACCATAAACCATTTATACCTTTGCACCGTAAAAACATATGAACAGTCTATATCACCTGGAATTCTACGATTACGATTACGAATGGCCAGGTATATTTATACAGTAGGAGTACGTCTTGCGACCACCCCGAAACTAAGACCACGCCTGAAATACGACCGTTTCCGGTCAGAAACTTTTCGAGGATCTCTGTAATACATTGCGTTCTCGGAAAGTTGATCAACTCGGAGTTCAGAATAGCAACCAACTTCTATGGTCCTCCGACCATTTTTATCCCTTAAATTGCGGTCAAGCATAGGCAGGCCTCATCGATATTCCCGGATACAGCGCAAGAAAAATATCGGGGTCAAGCTCTGCAGAATTCTTAAAGGGGAAAGAGCTTTTGCGTTAGACTTTCTCATTTCAAGCATTTCAATTTCCATTTTCAATTTCGAGCAACAACTGAATATTGAATTAAAAATTGAAAATAGCCTAGAAGTTGCTTGCAATTTCAATACTCAATTCTCTTAAAAATTAAAATTGATTGATAGATAGACTATAAATATTTGCGGATTAAAATAAATAATTGCAATGCAATTGAATATTGAAATTGCAAGCACTTTAGTTCAATTTTTAATGTTAAATTAAATTTTCTATTTAGTTAAATAATTGAATGTCAAATTTTGAATTTGCGTGCATAATTCGTCCATTCCATTTATTTTGGAGACAACTTTAAAATTAAATTAAAAGTTGACTAGCATTGCTTGCTCTTACAATATTCCATTAAATTGTAAATAGAAATTGATTGAAGACCAATAGTCATTTCAATATTCATATACTTTGCAAATAGACTCAATCTTTCAAACCGTCCAATTTTCATAAATTATGAATATTAAAATATAGCCTCTGGATGCAATTTTCTTTCTCCGTACTAAATGTACATTGAAAGTTACCCGCAGTTGCTAGCGCGAGGATATCTCTCATAAACGGCATAATAACACCGCGCGGGCTGTCGCGGATGACTTCAATATTCAATGATATTGAAAGATGAAAGTCGTGTAGCGTAGCCACGCTCAGCCACGCTTCTGCCACGGATGCAATGCAATTAAGCAATTGCACCTGCTTGTCGTCTACGGTCACGCCCAATCACGAGACATTCCTTGGGAAGCTCGTTGCATGGAGGCACGCTTACGGCATCTATAGTCAACGAGATCAACGTCTAGGCTGCACCGGGAAGTTGACGCCTATTCGATTTGGAAAGACTCCAAGCAACTTTAGAGTCAACATTGCGTCGATCATTATATCTAGAAAAACCTGTCTAAACACGTGACGGGGAAGCCCCTGCAGCTACAACCTCACGCTAATGCCAGGTCGTCCACTTTCTCCAATCTCGATCTCCATGGACGAAGATTTTGTTTGCAAGCAAGTCGAAGAGGAAGCTACTCATGCTGTCAACAGTAAAGAATTTATAATTAGTTACTAGTTACCGACGATGTTTCCCTGACTTCGGCGACTCTAGCTTTATGGAATAGCAAACGATCTGTTAGACGTTTCTGCACAGTCAGAAATCAACGTCGATTTATGCCTCTGTCTGTACAGAAACGTCGAACAGATCGTACGCGAAGTGCCCGAAGTTATGGAAACATTCGCTTGCGAATAAAATCTTCGTCAACTTCGTCAACTTTGTTCAGCAGAATGCGGGTAACTTTCTATTTTTACATTTAGTACGGAGAAAGAAAATTGCATCCAGAGGCTGCACTAATATTCATAATTTAAGAGAATTGGATGAATGAAAAGATTGAATTTGCGAAGTAAATGAATTAGGAATAATTGACAACGCTAATCAATTGTTAATTTTCAAATCTATTTTCAATTGTTATCAAAAATTAAAATGCACTGGACAAATTGGACACGCAAATTCAAAATTTGACATTTAACTTTTAAACCAAATTGAATATTAAATATAACATTAAAAATTAAACTAACTTGCTTGCAATTTAAATATTTCATTGCATTGAAAACAAAAATTGGTTAAAGTTTAAGTATGTTTTCAATATTCATTTCAATCCACAAATAATTATAGTCTATCAATCAGTATTTTTTAAATTTTGCCAATAGAATTGAATATTAAAATTGCAAGCAACTTCTAAGCTATTTTCAATTTCTAATTCAATATTCAATTGCTGAACGGTGGCCAGGTATCTCCAAAGAGAAAGCCCAGTTGATCCACCACTGTCCCACCAATACCAAGATGCATGAGCAGGAAACTACGAGAGCCTAGCTCTTATGCAAACACATTGCCACACTATCCGTGGCAAGTTGTGAGGTCAGATCTCTTTGAGATCAATGGACAGCGTTATACCTACTTTGCTGAATTATTATACTCGAGGTATCAGGAGGTGTTCATGTTGACTTCTACTACACGCAGCTACATTATAGCTACCATGACGTCAACTTTTGCCAGACATGAGATTCCTGAAGTACTGAGGAGCGACAAGCGGCCCGGAGTATGCCAACAAGGCAGTCAACAGACTCTCACAGTCATATGGATTTCGACTTATCACCACTAGTCCAAGCTATCATCAAATTAAATAATGGTCTGGCATAGCAAACGGTGCAGTCAATGAAACAGATGCTTAATTGAATGCTCAAAGGATATCCATGCAGCCCTAGTACCTTATCAAGCAACCACTTTATCTTGGTGCAAACTCAGTCCGTCAGAGTTGCTCATGAAGTGACGCATTCCAACAACAATATCGGTAACAGTGAAATAGATTCAACACCAATAGACCTATTTGTCTCAATTTGGACAAGATGACCAAGATTCAAGGAGATCGAGTCAGTAACAGCATTACAATAAGAGATATCACGTCCAAAAATAAAGCAAATGTTATCAGAGGAGACAGAGGTCTGGTTAAACTATAACTAGATGATCAACACTTGTAGAACAGCAAGGGAGGACCATAGTCTCAAAAGCGGACACACAATAATCATACATTATTGGAATTCCTAGGGAACTTTGGACAAATCAGAGTCGGATCATTTGGGTCAAATCTACATCACCAGAAGCAACATTCATAATTCCATTATGCAGGAAGAAGGCTCAGAGTAGAGAATGCAGACAAGACAGCAAACTGAAAGACTTTCTCCACCCTGATCGACACACACTAGAGTTGTGAGGAGAGGTGTGCGGTTACTAGTAATTAGAGTGTGTTTGCGGACAACTACAGACTAGACTACAGTCTAGTAGACGGTGTTGTGTTGTGTTGCGCAAGTGTTCTCTAATACAGAACAATAACACTACAGTTACAGTAGCAACACGTTGCAACAGTCAGGCAGGAAGGCGGTCGATTGCGGTTTCCTCCACAATTAACGAAAGGCTAACAATCGTGTTGGCGATTGTTGGCACGTCATGCGGTTAGATAGATCATATATCAGTTGCTGCAAGGAAGTTACAATGTAACTAATTTTGAGCCGAATTTTAGATGTGTCCGTAGACTACGGTGGAACGCGTTTTCGCAACCTTTGACCACGCTGGTAAGTGTTTCGATGTAAAGGAAGCGCTACCAGATTGGAAATGTGCTATTGTTCTGATTGTAAAAGAGGGAGGAGCTGGCTACGCGAGACTACAATGGAATGAAAGTGGCAAAGCTGTGGTTATTGTATAACGCCTCAGCGGTTTGATGATACAATCTGTAGCACGTGCTGTTGCTACCCATCACTGAGAAAGCAAGAGTGACGCGTTTGGCAAAGTCGAGTCGATGTCGAGAAACCGTACACGCAACTGGATGCTGGTGCGACTAGCATCTATCCAGTATATCCATAGAGACGACTTTTTCATACTTGCTGATATAATTCTTCAGATCGCTCTCCGCCAAAAGTGAGGGGGAGGAGCCTCTTGCGCGCGAAATAATCACACTGGCTTGATGAAACAATCGACGATTGTCTTGTATCCGGAACGAGTGACAATGATGGTAGGAGAAAATACGAGGAATCGACATGTAATACGAGTGGAGGACGAGGTGGTAGTTAAGATTTCTGAGTTCTTCTTCATGTGCATGCTATAGCTACATTATCTTTTCGAAAGTAACTCATTGTCTATCGTTAGAATAAGGACAATACTCATTGTCAGACAATATTGCATTAGATCATGTTACTCGACACCCCTGTGTCTAGCACTAGTTTGTTAAGTCTACCTTGTAACTAGACATCTAAAATGTGTCAAAGGCGTGCGTAATATCGCCTCACAGTTTCTAAAAGGCGTGTGTTATAACACTTCATAGTCTGTATAGGAGCGCTTTATCTATGAATTGACCATACCATCCCGCTATTCTCATTCTTCTCGCGGTCCCAATTCACTTGAACACTTCAAACTGAAAGTAAATCACCCCTATTGAGCATCGCTTGACAGTCGCCTTTCTACTGACGTTGCTTGTTCTATAGGTCACTGGAAACGAGACGACATGCTGTCGACATCTACTTGGGTCCAAATTTTCATCCTCTTTTCCATGTTTGGAACCAGCGTAGTCTTAAGCCATGAATGCCTAAGCCATGGGTGCAACGTAAGTGATTACTCATATAGGTTGGTAAATGTACTGCACGGAGAACACAATATATATTAAGTGTTCAAGTTACAAATAGTAAGTTGTAGCTTGCAGATAAGTTAGCAGTTGTGGACTGTAAAGAACTTCGGTGCTCAATGTTTCTAGAGTCTGCGGGATGCTGATTGCAGCAGTACATGTACTAGCACGTTCATAACTGGTTTATGTTATTGACTATAACTTGCAGTTTACAAAAGAAGATGCAGTGCCGTATGTTATGACCAAACAAGTTGGACGAGTAATCAAGATGCTGAGCACCTACTACAGTATTCGCAACCATACGTTTACAGAAAAGCTGTTGGGAAATATCAGTGTAGTTATGCTACATGGTTCGGCTTTGATCAAGGCAATCCCGAGACAGTCATACGAAGACCATTACATGTCGGATCTAAACGCAACCGTTACCGCCTTGAGAGAATGGTATGTACAACACCTGAACGTGCATAAAGGTAAAATACACTCACTCAACCAGTAACCTTAATTCTTAGGCATCTCGTAGTAGACCAATTCTGGAAAAAGTTGCAAGAGAATGTAACATCTCTTTCAAATCGGTAAGTAGATATTGCTGTATTGTTAAGCAGTGGCGGATCTGGGATTTTGCTAAGGAAGTGGCGTGGTGACAGTTTCTATTTGTGACTTCAATATGAAGCATTTCAGACATGTTCAGAAATTAAAGGTATAGGGATACTACACTCATACCTGAACTAGGAGAAAAACAGAAGCGTAGTGTGACTTCTAGAAACACAGTGCTGCGGGACAAGCCCACTTTATAGACAAGCCCGTTTTATTGGCTAATAGTTGACTGATACAATAGAATCAATTGCAGACCCAGGCTGGGAAAAAGAGCGGTGTATATACTATATACAACTATGTTGTTCACACATATTTACAGTCCCCAATTTTATGTCCACACTTGCAAATGATGGGGCAAAAGACCGGTCTAGGAGATGCCACGCTATAGTATACGCCCCTAACTGAGAGAAACGTAATAGAAAGTGAGTGAGACGACTGATGCTGAGTCTTAGTATATATAGGTCGTAGGGAATGTCACACGCCCTTTGATCCCATGTCTACCTAGATTCGCCACTGTTGATAAATTTTTGCGTGTAGACTGTGTTCAAGAAATGGGAAAGGTGGAGATGGCTCAAGTCAAGAATCTGCTGGTCAAACATGTAATACAATACGAAAATATTGGTTGAGTGGACGTAATGTCAAGTCTTCTGTTCGTTGGATTAATCCTAGTCAGGTATATGATATTATTTTAACCTCTTTTCTAAATGACGTTTGTCTTAACGTTTTAAACAGAAAACAGGTGCGGCGTTTCAAATTTATTGCGACTTTGAGTCGTTTGGCGGTGGATGGAATCTTGTATATTCGAGTAGAGATGACAGTAGTGGTAAAAACAACATGCAGAAAGGCAGCAGATCTACTGCTCACATTACTAGTCTTGATCCGGGAAACGCCAACAAACGCCTTGCATACGATGTGCTGAAAGCTATAGAAAATAGTCACGAGGGATACATTCAGATCATGTTGACTGGCTACCAAGACTACCAAAGTGAGTAGGAAACTGTCACTAACATATGAGCAGCAACTTTGGAACATGATCATTGACTTCGATTTTATACAGGAAAAACAACTTTGATTAAGATGTATTTTAACAACACAGCTAAATATGGAAAAAACTTCAACACGTTTATAGAAAGCGGTTTTGCCGGTCAATATGGATCTTCTGTACGTGTGACGTTTGGGATTTCTATGTTTTCATTTTTAGTCATTATACTCTTTCTAGCACTCCTACTATGGCACAGAACTTTCCAGTCTCAAACCCATTGCTCTTTCCTGGGTATGGTTATTAGCTATAGTTCGTCATGTGCAAATAAGAAATAATTTTCAGCTATGAGCCAGAAGAAACGGGACTTGGTAAAGAGTCACGTTACTTATCGAGTATCATCTTCAAAATCATTTAATGTATAACAAGGCTTGACTGACATTTGGTCTGACGAACATCTACGTACTGATGCACATGTTCGGCAACTACAATGGACGAACAGCCCAGGCCATCAAATCCTCCCAACATTTAGGGAAAACATTTTTACCAAACCAGTGTAAGTTATGTTTGGAATTACTACATCTATCTGCAACTGCTAAAGCAAACTCTATTGTTTATCTATCTTACCACATTCATACGGGTAACCTAACATTGCGTACCTAAGAGCGACATTCATGTCCTGTATGTCATAAGTCTTTTCATTCGACCGTTGCAAACTATTTTGGCGGCGTTACAAACTCTTTGATAACGTTAAACGTCCGTTTCTTAAACGATTTAGATAGATTTCACAAGTAGCGCCCTTTAATAGAAGGAAAATGGCGTCTAAATTCGTAATACTTTGCCGCAATTATATAGTGGTTATAACAAGGCTCATAGCTGTAGAAGTGACGGCATAACACAATTTTAGCTAATAGTTAATGTGTTGTTAATTACTGGATGCAGAATACTACACCTTCTTTTGTGGCTGGAGCAAAGTCTTCTGGTTCTGCTTGGTTAAAAGAAGTTTGGAATGGTTAGTTAAATTATAGAACTAGTGTTTATCACTTCATCATATTCTTTATCTGTTGGCTCGTGTTGTAGAGATAAGCAATAGCGGAGGACACATTCTCGCCCCTGAAGATTGGAACAACGCTGAACCTCATAGCGTCCAAACTACAGAAAAAGGAGCGTGCAGAAATCGCGGTCTATTCCACATCTTTGTTCGCTAACTCGAGTAATAGTAACAAACGTTACAGAGAATGAAACACAACTGAGACAACCTTCTAGACAGAGATGTATATTGTTGCACGTAGCTGCATGGCGAAAACATAGTCAATGCTTTACCTAAACAGCTGCTGATTCATAAATTCAGTGCATTCTATCGATAGATTTCTTGCTTGCTTCGAATTACCTTATGAGTAGCTTTCTTTAATTAATTAAATATTGATTAACAACACATGTATTCGTCAGCTTGACCTGTGTGCACATGATAGCCCATCTAGTGGAATGTATACTATACTATGTACTATTTAGCATAGGCGTAGGAAGCACGGGGCCACGGGGCCATGCCCCCTTCAATCAGAAGCCTAAGATCACTACATATAAAATAGGTCATGAAAGCGAGCTACAAGTGGAAGAAAACGAAGAGCTCCAACAGACGACAGTGCAAAAGCTACATTTGCGTAGAGACGTCTTGGGTACGAGGCTAAACGTGCGCCAACCCTAACTACAAAACTTCAAAATTGACGAATGGGAAACAATGCTTTTAGCGATCACTGAGGTTGGACTCCAACCTGGATGCCATTCCTACGCCTCTGTTTAGTCCAACTTTCACGATTGCATTGTTTCTTCAAATACAGGCGTGGTCTAGCTCTTCGTGTTCAACACCTCTCCCCTTACATTCTTTACTCGTACTTCTACACGATGTACCTTCCATTGTACTACCATTCTTCTAACGAGAATATGACGTGAAGAAAAGTTTTACTTGTACCGTCCCCCAAAATTCATATATATATATATATATATATATATATAGATATATTGAAATTAGCGAATTAAATATCTATTACAAGTAGTTGAGTCAAATGTATCAACCTATGAAAGCTAACGTACATGTCTCCATCGATCACACAACGGGCAGATCTACAATATGACTCCTTCCGCCATTCGAAACAAAAACCAACTTAAAGTCAATAGTGTCGATTGCATTGCAACAAACGAAAATAGACAAGTCAAACAAAACGAGCGTTGTTACAGTGATATGTGTTTTCCCAGGTTACAAGTATCCCCGCACACATACCACTGGACTGTCTAAATAAAAGATACGGCAAGAGCGCATGCTCCAACCCATAGTGGGTACGGTGGAATCAAGGTCGAGAACATTCAGTCTACTTTGTGGGTTGCTGAATACGTGAGCGCGCACGCGCGCTCACTTGTGTGTGTGTGTGTGTGTGTGTGTGTGTGTGTGTGTGTGTGTGTGTGTGTGTGTGTGTGTGTGTGTGTGCGCGCGCGCTATTGCTCATACTAAAGGGCTACTTAAACAAAACTCGAAAATTTCTATATGATAGTTTTAAGGGTATAAGTACCGGGGAAAATAATCTTAGATTTTAAAAGCAAGGTTTCTATAAGAAAATTGCGCAGTAATGTGCTTCGGTTGAAAGCATCCGGTTTCGAACTAGTCTCGCGTAGCCAGACCATCTCCGCCTACATCCTTCCGGCGAAAGATAGTCTGGGGATATGCCTAATCCATCCTTGTTCTGTGCTCCCCAAGCATCATGGGAATAAAGACCTCTTTATTTATAGATAGCAAGAGGTCTACGTAGGTGTTGCTTAATCGCATTCCGCTCGTCTCACGTGTGCTAATTACTGGTTATTTACAGTTGTAATTAATTAACAAAGATGTATGTCTGTGAACGGACGTTCTTTCAAAGAATGGAGAGCTCGTGTGAAACGTGGTTACCAGATAACGCATATAGAGCGAAAACAACACTATTGCTCTCATCCTGTATTGTAATACTAACAATCGATAAATGAGCATTTAGAGCAATGGTTGCTACCCAGCCCTCACTGCCTACTACCTTTCTACTTTAGTACGTCAGGGTCCGTCCTGTTCAACAGTTTTCTGCCATTCGTACTGGCCAGAGAAGGCGTTGAAAATGTGACGGCGGCGAAATGGAAGAAGTGTGTCGACAACGTCATCCAGAAAGTGGAAAACTATTACAGAACCTCAGACGGCGTGCTAGAACAAGCGGTGGAAAGATTAGTAGGAGAGGAGAACTCTTCAGACAGTTAAGAGATCCTTCTAGGAGACGACGAGAATGACAACAATGATTAATACAATTAGTCTCGTGGGTGATATTTACTGGCGATATTCTTTGTCGGTAATCCATGGGAGGAGTCTCTTTCAGCAAGCATACTGCATCTACTAACATAGGATCTATAGAGTTAATTTGTCCGGAGATCTGATCCCACCTAGTCACGTGCTCTCGAATGATATGTTTATCAGCGGCGTAGGGAATGTACTTGCCGATCTACAGGAATTTTCCCACGGGTTCTCCATTCTTTGAACGGACATTTTTTAGTAATCAAAAAGAAGACATTTGTTCGTCAATCTTGTGAACTTTGAATAGCGTGTTGAACACAGTAGTGCAATAACCAGACAGATTAAAGCGTGAATTCCCACAGCCACGTTAATCATGCGCTTGATCGAGAGGCGTTTTTAGTCCCTCGACACGTCAGACAAATACATGTAAGAACACAAGGCACTATAGCGGCACTCTGCATTCAAACAACACGCTAACACGAGCATCATAACTAAACAAAAGCACGTCCCATGCTCACGTCAGACGTACAAGATCACGACAATAGATCTAAAAATCAGACGTCGAGAGGTGAAGAAGCATAGCCTCACGAACAATTTGGCCACAAAACGTAGGTCCCTCCTGCAACAAGACAGCAGTTCAAGGTCTACAGGTCGAAGAAAGAATATCTAACTAGCGTATGTTCACACGCATGACCGTAAATCATCACAAGCCAAATGAGGGAATGCGATTGCGTAACACCTACTTAGACATCCTGTAATCAATAAGCAGCTCTTTATCCCCCACGATTGTGGGAAGCGCAGAACAAGAATTGTATAGGCATATCCCCAGACTATCTCTCGCCGGAAAGATGTAGGCGGAGATACTCTGGCTACGCGAGACTAGTTTCGAGCAGTAGATTCGGGGAGTGCACAAATTAGTTCCGCAACATATTGGTTGTTTCATTGTGAATAGATAATTTGCAACCAACCAGCAGCAGATGATTCGGTTATTTGCAGGCCCGTAGGAAGCAAATAAAAAGTGGTACGGCCTAACGCACGGTAAAGGGCGTGGCTTTTAATTTAGTGCGCGTTAAAGCAAGAGACCAATGCTCCAATTAATAATGATTATTTAGTAAACTTTCCAAATAGTGATTCCCTGTGCTCAGACCCTGCTACGAACCTATTCCCAATCTCTGCTAAATCTAAATCATCAGTAAGGTCCTTGTGAACGTGCAGTACCATACAATTATTAAGCCTGATTTGGCTCATTGTGCTTCGAAGGTAAGTCTTGATTCGTCTCATTGCACTGAATGAGCGTTCGCTTACTGCATTCGTAGCTGGCATTACAAGAATCAACCGAACTAATGTTGAGACTTCACTCAGTAGCTCTTTCTCAGCGTCACTCAGTTTCTTGAAATATTGAACCACATCCATTAATGTGACAGGATATCCCTCTTGTACATGACCACTGAAGTCAGTACCAAATATATCTAGTTGTGTCTTTAGCAAATCAGATTTGAAATCCCCTGAATACAGATCAAGAGCTGCTCTTAATTCATCTTCACATGCTGCATTCACAGCACTTTTTAGCAACAACGTTTCAAGATTGCTATATGTCCTGTAACCAGGTTGGTCAAACCGATCTTTGATACATGATATGATCAAATCAAAAGCTTCAAAGTAAATCCTCCTATAGTGGGCCTGTGCAGTTTCTGGAAACTCTGGCTCTGCATTCCAATGATCTAGCCTACGTGGTCGTTTTCTACGCCGAGGTGCCTGAGGTTCTCCTACAATCATTTCTCTAGCAGTTTCAGTTGCCTTCTTCCAAAATGCCTCAAATCCACTATCTTCTCTCATAGATTCCAAAGTCCTGACTGTCATTGATGCAACTGCTTGTCCTTGGGCAGCTGAAAAGTTTGTATGTTGAAGAGTTCTACTGAGGTTGTCACTATGACTAAACAGCAATCTTCCCAGCATAACTCCAAAGAGAAAAGAAAACGTCTTCATCTGGGCTGAGACTCCCAAAATTCGTCCTCTCATTTCCGTCTCTTTGACGTCACCCAGTGATTCTTCCCAGAGTTCCTGAATTGCTGAGTAGTTGTCTACAATGCTTTGTAGAGACTTTGCCTTTACTGTCCACCTAGTTGGACAAAGCACCCTGAGCCCAGGGGTGTCTGGTGAATGGACGTCCTTCAGTTGCCGTAAACAAGCATCTCTCTTCGGTGACTTTTTTATCAATTTCATGATTTCATATGCAGTGGTCAAAGAATTGTGCATGCAGTCACAGCGCTTCACCGTATCAGAACAAGCTAAGTTCAAAGCGTGACCATAACAGTGAGTGTAAATTGCTCTAGGTTCTTCTTGAGAAATCTGCTTTGCCACGCCCTGTCTCCTACCAGCCATAGCTCCTGCTCCGTCATAGCATTGTCCTCTGGCTTTGTTCAGAGATAAATTCAGTCTAAGTAAAACATCTCTAACGACATGGACTATTGTCTTAGCATCAACAGTATCTACCACATGCAGTCCAATGAACTCCTCATGTGCAGCAAACCACTGATCCACCCAGCGTAAGCAAATAACTACCTGCTCTCTATTAGAGGAGTCAGTTGTTTCGTCAGCCATGATAGTGAAAAACTTGGCACTGTGAAGTTTGTCAGCAACTTTCTCTAAAACTTTCAATGCCATTAGCTTCAGCAGCTCGTTTTGTATTTCAGGAGATGTGTACTTGTCAGTCTTTCTAGTCAGCCACGTAGAAAGACTTTCACTATCAACTGCACGGAGTCTTAGAAGCTGGGAAAAATTGGAATCATCTTCATTGCCATCACCTCGCAAGGCCAAGCCTTGACGTGAAAGAAAACGTATATTCTGTATGATTTTTAATAAACAAACTCGCCGTTCTTCTTTCTCCACGGCATGCTGTGATGACAAACTTTCACCCACATCGGGTATTGTCTTGCCAGCAGACAGTATCTTTAGTGCTGCATCTTCATGACAGGTAGACTGCTCATGTTTGGCAAAGTTAACTGTGGCGTCTTTCCAATTAGTATAACCATGAGATATAAAAGACCACTCCAAGTTGGGTGCCACAAGCTTCTTTTCCTTGTACGCCTTTACGCACGTATGACAGTATACTTTGTCCTCACCTTCCACGTAGTGAAGCCACTGCCACCTGAAACCGTTAGCTAATCAGTTATTACTGACAAAAGTTGAAAGGAAGAAAGGCGTGGTACACTACACTATACAGCTTAATTAACTTAACAATATGTTTCTCAACTAGTTACCTCAAAAACCATGCCGGCTGAAATGGCCTGTACACGACGCTTTTCTTCCCAAATTGGCGCTTTGGAAACTGAATGGCAGTAGGCTGGTGAGGTGACTCACTTAAAGAAGGCGTTGATCTTGTATCGTTTTTCTTTCCAATAACAGGACATTGGCGGAGAAAGAAAGAAGCCGGATGAGGAGCTTTCGCCATTGTCAATAACGCGCGTTATCTGAGGCCAAGAAGAGGGTAGCCTTGTACCCAGGCCCTCTGTATGTCTACCTGTGTGTGTGTGTGTGTGTGTGTGTGTGTGTGTGTGTGTGTGTGTGTGTGTGTGTGTGTGTGTGTGTGTGTGTGTGTGCGTGTACGTGTGTGTGAATGTCTGTCAGTCTGGTTTCAAATTGAATGCCTCCTTATATGTTTGTTTTTCCTCTTCTCTCTCTTTCGCTCGCGCAGAGAAGGGTCTGGCTAGGCGAGGCTACAAAAAGTGGTGCGGCCATGGCCGCACCAGCCGCACCGGCTCCTACGGCCCTGAATTTTGTAGAAATTAATTGCCACCATGCTTGGCATGGAAAATGTACTACTGACATAAAAGAGCCTCATTTTTGTTCAAAGTTTAATTATTTTCTATGTAAATCCTAGCCTAAGGGTGGAAATTGTTTCATTCTTAGCACCTTGTAGTTAATATTTCTTAATTATCTAGCTTGCAGTGGCACTTTATTGAGTTTGTTAACGGACAAAACAACCAACATAGTGTAACATTCTGAAAGAATTTAACTTTGAAATCTCCTTGTACCTGCTATAGTCACCCCTCTTAATTAAAATACAAATATACAAATGGACATGCACAGCATCGCTGGCGCTATGAATCACAGTATCAATATGAGAATATTTATAACACCCAACTGACAACTGACTACAGCAGACTAGATATCACAGTCTGTCTACACTGTTTGCATACTTTACATGCAAGTACATGTAGTACATCATGTACACTGTACTGTACCTACCAGAATACTGTACGGTGTATTTGCACTGCTAGTGTATTCACTAATTGCACATAATGTCTCCAGAGAGTGCAAGTACAATAGAGAAAATTAGTTATTAAAGCTATAATTATATTAGAAGGCTCTGCATGTTGCTAAATAGATGCAGTCTTGCCCTTGTGGACTGAGGCAATCCAGGTGACTGCATGCATGCATGACTGGCATGCAGTCACCTGGATTGCATCAGACCTCGAGGGCAAGACTGCATGCAGTCACCTGGATTGCCTCCGTCCACAAGGGCGAGACTGCATCTTTTTAGCAACGTCCAGAGCGTTATAAATTAATTATAGTTTTACTTATTAGTAACTATAGCTATAGTACATGGCTATAACGGTGACAATTGAATGCGACCTTAGTATTTCGGTCTCAAAAATGGCCTGATCTCGCTTCTTCAACGTTTCTGCTGCGCCCACACAGTATCTGTCCAATCTGTCGAGCGGCGGAGCGGGGAGACTGCTCAACGCTCTAGCCTCAAGTTCCCGTACACAGTGACCAGACTTCGCATGTTCACAACACGTTGAACAAGCTCCTACCAACTTGAATAAACCCATCGAATCACTACAATATTTATATATATTACGGTGTTGTCATACCATGGTCGCAGAACACTATAGTGAACTGAAATTGTCCAAGATTAGGTTACGTGAGTCAATATGCTGCCGGCGAACCTGAGAAACGAAAGGAAAACAGTAGAGTGAAGATACGACGGGCAACGAAAGAAGAGACGTGTACCTCTCAAAGAGCCAAACGGTGGTGAGATACCCTAGTCTTCTGACAGGTTTGTTGGAACAATGGTATAACACTTTCCGACATTTCGGCCACGAAGTTGGTCAACGCTGATACAGCAACAGAACAAGTGCAGATCGCAGCGAGCAGAAGAGGTGTCGGAGAAATCACAAACATGATCCGGGACTCTACAAAGTTTTACTGCGGAAGCACCGCTCAACAACTTTTTAGTCGTACTTTAGAGAGGTCAATAGCCATCGTTATTGGTTACGTAAATGACACGGACACTCCGCCGTTGAAAAGATGCCAATTACGATATCGCCCACCAAACGCCTACCTAGAGACGGAAATGACGATGGGTAAACATAGTTGGCTATTTAATTAACGATATGAAAGTCAAGAAAATTGCAACAAAGAATACGTTGCCTTTTTGAACGCAAAGTCCAGTCTATAGGGTTGCAAAAGAGCACGTCCAGTAGTTGAGCACGTCCGTAAATACGCCCACTATGAATATGATCTGTTTACGTAAGTGTGGGAACACCTCATTTTGTGTAGTACGGGACGGTTTTTAGCGTATTTTGTCCTAAGTGACGTAGGTATTGTATTATGCTCTCCGGACTTTGCCAACATATATCCATGCAATTGTAGTGCCGGACTCATCAGTAATCTGATTGAAGTACTGCTGAGGAAAAAGAAGGAGGAGTATTCTTGGCAATTCTAGACGACGTTGGACCGTTTCAGGTAAAATATTAGGTTATACAGTAAATAGATAAACTTACTCATAGAAATTTAGTGTGTAATGATATAACCGTTGCTGAACTTAGTTTAGTAGATATCTACAACGTTAGCTAACAGTCATGCACTAGTCTTAAGTCAGACACGTTTTAATACATGCAATTAAACTTTTTTAAAGTTTACTTGCATTATATAAATATTTGTTTTGTATGCTGGGACAAGGTAGTCCCGCGCAAAGCTCTCTTTGAAATTGGAAATCGACAAGAGAGAGGCGCTAGGCTCCAAAATGGTGACCCGGCTACGAGATGTGTTTCAATTACAATTCTGACCGTACAGTTTATAGTATCCTTTCTCATAAAAGTTGTCTCGTTTTACTACCGGTACTACACAACGTTACTAACAACTAAATAAGTTTGTACTGCCTACAAAATAGACTTAACTAAACTAGACGGAACTAGGCACAAGTCGTAGGCTGTATGTACTACCAAGTCATTCTACAACCAACCTAATATAACTTGCGCATGAGCACAAAAAATTATGTTATTCGGTCAATCTCAAAACTAAACCGGCCAATCCGAGCAACAACAAATTTAAATAATTATGAACCACTTTTTTGTTGAATTCTTCAATATTTACTGTGTAGTGATCATTATTTACTGTATAGTGATCTGCAGCTGCTAGAACGTGCAAATCTTGCAACGCTGAGAGAGGTCATGACCAATCAAGGACTTTTAAAAATTGCGAAAGCACATGTTCTAAGCAAAATTTAATTAATGAAAGAATTGTATCCGACTAATAAAAGAGAAACTAAAACAATCATTCAGGCGAAGTGTAGAGTACAGTACTAGGGACTTACGAAAGTAAAATAGGTAAAAAGTAGAACCAGATTTACAAGTAGTCTTCAGCTATACTTTATAGGCAAAAGTAACCACAGAAACAAAAATATTTTTTTCGACATAAGTAACAATTCTTCATTTTTGTCGTGCTCAACCAAATCAGTCTGGTTTGTAAAGTCTATCACAAGTACGGGAAGCAAACCCTGCTTTAGAAATACTTAGACCATAACGGCTGTCTAGAAAGAAGACATGACTTTACGAAGGATCCGAGTAGATCCCAGAAGCACTGTCATAATAGTAAATTGTACATCAATAATTACCGTTTTTAATTACAGAATGACAATTTTGACGCAATGCAGCATCATAACAGTTCTGAGGTTACGGCATAGAGCAATTTCCTTATATCTTAGCAACATTAATTAAACTGTTTGGTATTTGATTTTAAGTGTTTTCTTGGTTCTGACTGGGACACAAGGATTTGGGTATCAAGTATGTCAATCTTTGGAACAGTTTATGAAAACTAAAGAGGTACTGCTAATAATGTTTACTTAAACTCGCATTTGTGTGTTCGTATGTGTATCGCGTGTGTACGAGCCTCAGTGTGTACGTTGTGCGTGTGTGTGCGTGCGTGCGTGTGTGTGCGTGTGACTGTGATTGGATGTGTGTGTGTGTGTGTGTGTGTGTGTGTGTGTGTGTGTGTGTGTGTGTGTGTGTGTGTTGTTGTTAGAGAGAGTTTATGTACGTGCGTGTTTTTGTGCGTGCCTGTACGTGCCCGCCAATTGTATGTTTACGTGTGTGCGTGCGTTTGCGTGTCTGTACATAAAATTCCAAACGTCTTTACTACTGACGCAACTTGTCTATATCCAGGGAACTTCTGCAATCACTTCAACACCTAGCGTCAGAGGACAAAAGGTACAACTTTATGCAGAACAAATGTAAAAATGAAGTAAATCGTATCTCATAATTCATATTTTTGTAGGGATCACCTGGCAAAATGGTCTTCTATTTAGTAATGTGCTACAAAATTGGCAACTGCAAATGTATATACTTACTATAGGGTCCGCGTGGTCCACTTGGAGTGAAAGGGGACACTGGTTTAGTCGGCCCGCGAGGACCGAAAGGAAACACTGTAAGAATACCAAAGTTATCTGACCGACGACTATTATAACATGTCGTCTACTTTAGGGCAATAAAGGCGAGAAAGGTGATGTGGGTCTTGTTGGCCCAAAAGGAACGTCAGTCGTGTCGATGATAACTAAAGACGACTCGCTGCCTCAATGTTCTTCAGCGACTCGAGGAGCAATTAGGATAGCTCAATTGGAATCCAATATTGATTCTCTTCTCGTGTGCTTCCAAATCGGGTCTTTTTTTCAATGGATACCAATTCAACAGAGAATTACGGCGTAAGTAATTATTTCTGTCAAATTAGGTTCAAGGACAATTATACATGGTATGTTTTGACAGTGGAAGCTGTACAGACTTCCGTCACAATTCCAAAATTCAGAGTGGAATTTATGTTGTGCAAGACAGCGCCGGAATTGCGACACAAGTAATAGTCTGTTTATCTTGTTTATCTATAGCTACATTTACTTATGTTGATAGACGTTGAATAATAGGTTTACTGCGACATGGACACAGCTGGTGGTGGATGGACGCTTATCGGAAAAGCTAACACTCCACGTTTGTGGGACGTCCATTCGCGAAGTGCAGCGATTTTACCCAATGGCTCTCAAGGATGGAGCAATAGATTTGGCGAATACGAAATCTCCGAGTTTCGAGTTCAGTTCTCAACCTCAAAGTCGACCGACGACACAAAAGGACATTGGTGCGTTGTATTTTGTGCAAAAGTATGTAACGTTAAGTTGTCTGTAAATTTAAAAAATACTTTGTTCTGCTAAAGGTTTTATCATTTCTCAAATAAACGAAAACTTAAAAACCTACTGACACCTCCGTATTCCAATGGATGTTATGAAGACGGAGTTTCAGACCTTGCGTACACATACGACCTGATTTGGTCTCAAAATTATACAAACTTTGTATGCTCAGGATTTCAAGACAGAACAAATGTAAGTAAATTTACGGGATTCTATCATCGCTATAAATAATATTAGGTTTATATTCAGCGTATTAATCTAAATTAATTATTTTAAAATTATAGAAAACTACTTTGATAATATCTTTTCAATTGTGCTTTAGAAACTTGCACTATTGATTCATATTATAAGAAACGTTGATGATACATGTATGCGTTACGTCATAACCATGTACTTCTTGAACGCACTTTAGTTTAAACATTTGCAACGCAGTAGCAACAATTGGCGAGTGTTTGCAATTTTGAAATTGCTAAACAACGATTGACCAGCAAACAATATAGATAACTGCATGAAAACTTACATACTGTATAACAAACAACTCATATTGTTGAAGTCGTCTAATTAAAGATTGACATTTGAATTAACCCTTACTATTTCAAATGTCTTCAAATGCTTAAAACTTTAGGCGTTTTAAATTGTTTCAACTATGAACATTGTGATGCTTTTCTAGTTTAGGCTCTGAAAACGCGTTTACAAGTACGGCAGTTGAAACTACATTATATGTAAAAATTGTCAATTATTACAAATGATATTTATATGTGTTTTAATTTTACATAATATGGTTTCATCAATATAGCATTTGTTTCATTTCTATTTTAGGTTGTACTCAATAGATTACGTATATACATACATACATATGTATATATATATATATATATATATATATATATATATATATATATATATATATATATATATATATATATATATATATGTATATATATATATATGTATATGTATATATATATATATATATATATATATATATATATATATATATATATATATATACATATATATATATATATATATATATATATATATATATATATATACATATATATATAAATATACATATATATATATATACATACATATATATATATATATATATATATATATATATATATATATATATATACATATATATATACATATATATATATATATATATATATATATATATATATATATATATATATATACATATATATATACATATATATATACATATATATATATATATATATATATATATATATATATATATATATATATACACACACACGCATATATATATTTTAGGCATGTATATATTTATCCTTCTTACAGATCCCAACTGAGATCAACTCTACCATCATATATATATATATATATATATATATATATATATATATATATATATATATATATATATATATATATATATATATATATATATATATATATATATATATATATATATATATATGTATATGTATGTATATGTTTGGGGTAGTTTGCATAGAATAATATATATATATATATATATATATATATATATATATATATATATGTATGTATGTATTTATGTATGTATGTATGTATATATATAGATACATACATACATACATAGAAATTATAGATTACGTATATATATATATATATATATATATATATATATATATATATATATATATATGTATATACGTAATCTATTGAGTACATATTTGTGGTCACTCAGTTACATATATGTGTGCCAAAATCAACGTAGAATAGCAAGCTGGTGCAAAGAAAGCATTGAAAGAATCAAAGAATTACCTAATGGCATTCTTTCTAAATCACGACAAGAAAAGTTTCTAAAACTGTTGTGGGAAATATTTTTGGTTATTGGTGCATATTGCTTCAACAGTAATAGTAAAGTTGTAGCAAGTGCTACAAAGAACAATCATAACAGTATAACTATGTCAATTATGAAACTTATTTTGCAGAATCCACCTTTAAACAGCTGCTTTAGTACACCTGGATGCAAGCCAACGGCTGCTACGTACGGAAACGATGGATCGTTTAGGTAAATATAAATATCTTTCATATAGTCCAGTCAATAGTTAAATGCATTGATTTAGTACTCAAACACATGTAACATATTTTGCAAACCTCAAAGTAGCAAGCTTGTGGCTGCTGGAAAGAACAATAGGTTACCATTAAAAGCAAGTCTGTTTTAATTAGAGCAATAAATAGCATCATAAAAAGATTTGCTAGTTACCATGAAATTTCTGAAACCAATTTTTAAACAGATATTCTTAAGGTTGTTTAAAGTTGTTCACAAATTAAGAAGAAGTTTCACATGATTCGTTGAATGCATACATAGCGTAGCATAACAACAGACAGACAAGCCAATGTATTATAGTTGCATAAATGTAAAGTCATCATCACTCAACAAAATGTGTGGAATAAGTGATGAGCTTATGAAATCGCCAAATTAAATGCAAGTCTTTAAACTTAACTTATTACGAGAATACAAATAAATACCTTGTGTCGACGTAATTGTTAAATATCGCTAGAGTTGTTACATGTTATAAAATTATAAACAAAATATCTGAAATTGGCTTACCACAATGCACATTAAATGACAACAGTACGCGGATAGCAGATTGCACGCTTTCTTGAATATGATTAACAGTACATTATGGCAGTGTGTGTGTGTGTGTGTGTGTGTGTGTGTGTGTGTGTGTGTGTGTGTGTGTGTGTGTGTGTGAGTGTGAGTGTGTGTGTGTGTGTGTGTGTTTGCGCGCGCGCGTGCGCGTGTGCGTGAGTGCGTGCGTGCGTGTATATGTGTGTGTGTGTGTGTGTGTGTGTGTGTGTGTGTGTGTGTGTGTGTGTGTGTGTGTGTGTGTGTGTGAACGAACGTGAGTGTGGCTGTGCATATGTGACATTTGTGTGTGTACGCTCGCGCACATACGTGTATTGTTCGTTTCTATACGCTTTACAGTACGTATATTTTTAACGAAATCGAATGCTATTGTAAGACAACAACCTTGTATCGTGCTTAATTAATTCTACAGTTCTAGTAGTAATGGAATTTAATCGTTGCATACACTGTTATTAAAGATCAACTTCCTAACTTTGATGTTTTTCGTGTAACAGCAAATTGCGAATTTGTTTAATTGATATATATATATATATTTTTAAGCTTTTCTTCATTTCAAAAGTACTCAGGCAATGACTGGGCAGGTTACACCACTTCAGAAGTTGGATGCCGGAATGGAAATTGTTTGGGTTGTTGGAATGTACAAAACGACGTTCGTGGAGGCTGTCGATCACGTGGATCTACATCGTCTAACGTGGTCACTTGGTTCTATATTAGATAAACATTTAGCCGTTTGCCAACTTGGATCGAGTTAACCGTTTGAGATATGTGTATTTCATACATCTCATGTGCTGTACGTGTTTTATAGTGGTGTGCTACAATATTAGATATCGGATAGTGTTCGAATGTTTGCGCTTGTAGTTGTGTTGCGGTATAGAGTCGTCAGTTGAGCAATAAAGCTTATTCTCTTCTGGTACGAGATTAAATCAGCACCCACATCAATTAAGTTCTACACAACAGCCAGACACCACCGAAATAACCGTATTTGACTATTTGACATTAATCAGCTGATTGGCGGTAGGTACGATAGGAAGTTATCATGGGAGTGTGTAGCGAAATACAGGACATCGAGTAGGTAACGTAGAGAGAAAACACAGTGATATTGTGGGGTTTGCTCCGTACATTTTTGCCTTATTGAATGACGAGAATTCTTTAACAATGAAAGCTGTTCGAAGGTCTCTCTCTGTCTCTCTCTCTCTCTCTCTCTCTCTCTCTCTCTCTCTCTCTGTCCTATGAGATGTGATCTGCCCTCTCATGAAAAGTGTTTTCGTAAAAACATTCTGTCTAATACATAGTACAAATTGCATATTAGGTTGGTTGATTGCACGTCACAATTTCATCATACCTGGTAAGTTCCATCATTGCCATCGGCCGTAACCATCGGTTTAGACTTCTGGATGACCTTCGACTGCTTCTAAAACGTCTAGGGCATTCGAGCCCTCACAAAACGAGCTTTGACAGCAATGGTGCAATGCAAGAACAGACAATGCTTCAGGAAGAGCGAAAACGGATAAGAGAAGAGAAACCCGTCTCCACAAAACAGCTAAATACATTTGTCTTTTCGTGCCGTTACCTCAATATGGACATACCTCAATATGGACACTGTCAGCTATATAATAATGACATTATCTGTATAGATAAACATACACACATGCACTACTATATTATGCCGTATAAGAGTCATCAAATGGCTTCCAAAAAGAAGCAAGGTGGCGTTGAATGTTTTTCGCAACCAAAAGTAGCAAAATGTGACGGTGATGCCAGGAATCACAACTGTGTGAGCGACTAAAGGTCCCTTCCATTTCGAATCTCATTGTCTTCCGGCGTCCTCATTTGGCACCATCCATGTGCCTGATTTCTGCCAAGAGAAGTATAATGTGCCTAAGAAAGCTTTTCGCCCTGACAGCAGCTATCACTTTACATCTCAGGAAGAATATGGGAAATCTAGCTAAAGCTTTTCAGTCGATCTGCTTGCTAAGAGTCCTACAGTTGACTATCGTATTCGCCCGTAATAATGCCCATACCGTATATACGCCCAATGCGACAGGTCAGAACTTTCAGTACAAAAAAGCACCCATACCCATAAGCCCAGGATACGCATGCGCAAACAAAACAAAATGGGTCCCCCGAACCATTCGTCTCCGTCTGTGTGCGTTTGATGAGCTGGTGTCAGTGTTGAGTGAAAGTGCTTACCGCTAGACTCATGTCCTCGTTGCAATTACCGACCCTGATGCTCTTGACGGACTTCAGGCCGACCTCGTGTGTATAGTGTTCAAAACCAGAATCGTTTTAGTAGTGGCACGTTAACTTAAACATGCCGCCAGATTCTTGATTTACATGTAACTGTATGCACTCATAATGATTACATGTCGATGTGTAGCCTCATACCTGACACTCTCCTCGAAGTCATGCCCGTATGAGGCAACATCACCGTCGTTGTCGCCTCATACGGGGCACAACAGCGCGGGGGTCTAGTACGAGGCTATAGATGTGATCAGAGTTATATATATAAGGCTCTGAATGTGATTGTGTGGCTAGTCGATATATGACTAGCACGTGACTGAATGTGACACGTTGTAGTAAAAGGCGCTGTAAATTTCGATATTCAAGCATCACCCGTATATACATACATACGGGTATACAGGTCACTTAATGAAACAGTTCGCTTCATTCTTTCATCGGATCCGGCCAATTTCGACGCGACCGGTGCTCGGACGGACGAGAGCGGCACACATGCTCTCGTCGCATCTTCATCTCTTGCTCGCAACGTTGGCTATTATAGCACCATCTTCGCCCTCACATGATCAACCACGCTCCAGTGGCAGGTATGGCCGTAAATTAGTGATAGGATATCACAGCATGGTAGCGACGGTCGTTGACGGGTCAATCAAGTATGTTGTAGTCTCCATTGCAGTAAGAAAGTCGTGAGACGCAAACGTTTTCTACCGAAACGAATTATACTAACTATCGAACGTGTTGAACGAGTACTGAAAGAAGAATACATACAGCTGTGGCTTCACTATCAGTTGAAAATTACGCGAGGTACGGAAGTGCTAGGGTACAGTAACTCCGCCGGCCGTCGGCCAGCGACCTAACGCAGAATTGGACATGAAACGATGCGCGCTATAGGGTTAGCTTGTTATCACTGGTATTGATAACAGAGACGTCGGAGTAGCAGGAACAGAGGGGACGTGGCCCGCCCCTTTCGAAAACTGTACTTCATGCTGCCAGCGATGTATTAATTAAGTTAACGCATATTTCTGTGTCTAAATCTAATGAAAGTGCTAATTTATATCTGGAGGGGTGTCTATATTATTACACTCAAACCCCCAATCCAGACAGTATGGAACCAGCGGCTGTCCGCATTCTAGAAATGTTCCGGAGAGTAGGGATAGCTAACGCGCGTTATAGACTTGGCATCTCAGAATATTCTATGTAAGGTTTGGTGAACGTCATACCATTTCTGCATATCTGGATACCTATATAGCCGTAGTGTCTGTTTCTGTGTGTGTGTGTGTGTGTGTGTGTGTGTGTGTGTGTGTGTGTGTGTGTGTGTGTGTGTGTGTGTGTGTGTGTGTGTGTGTGTGTGTGTGTGTGTGTGTGTGTGTGTGTGTGTGCATACACTAGTAAATTAATTTACTAACAACTAATCTAATTGCCCGTGAGAAGAACGGGGTGGTGGTATAGTACAGTATGCGTGTACAGTACATACTTGTACTACACTGTAATTTACATGTAGTACAGTACACGCACTAGCACGCGATAGTGTTTATACGGGGAGTTTTTACCTACCCTCGGAGCCCAAAGACCTGATATGCGCTGGATAAATATGTCCGGTCTAAAATTTTTAGTGTCCGGATCTCTGAGGGCCCAGACTATGGAGGTTCGAGTGTGTACAGTAACGAACCGCATTTTTTAAAGCTATTAAATAATCTAGTAGTAGATCACGTGTCAACAACATGAGAGAGATAGTTGGACAGAGTCGTCTACACAGTTCTTTGGTTAACGCGCGTTACCTAAGGGCACTTCCAACAGTTATCATTCAGCCGTAGCAACGTCTATCTAAAGCAGTAACACGTGATAAGTCCCTGTCGACGTGGGACTATCTTGATATGAAGCTTCAAAGCGAAAGCAATACGCAACACTAATGTATGCTGAAACTCAGTTGTGTGGCTTAGACGGGTTTCGACAGCGACACCTCAGGTTAATATTTAGTATTAACTAAATGGCAGTCCACTGTCCGGAAACCATGATGTCGTCATATAATTGTCGTGCTAATGTCGTTACCCTTGGTAATCAATGTTTGTACGTTGGTTGTGCCACACAAATGTCAAGTAGGCTATTGTTTACACGATTTCGTACGCAGCAAAGCGTTTAACCTCCTGGTCTTAACTTAATTGAAGCTAATCAATGATGTCACGTGCTACGGAAGCACCATGCATTGATATTACCGATAATAAAAGGCGTGGTTTCACATTTCACTAAATCTTTTACTTTTATGGCAGCAAACAACGTTTGACAATTTTCTGTCAAATGACGTCAAAAACCTTATGTATGACGTCATGTTGCCAGGCTAGTTCGCTCCTCACAACACTCTGCAGTGCACGTCGCGACGCCCTCATTAGCCTCGCGTGGCCAGACCTTCGGCGTACGCCGGTCGGACTGCACTCATTCTGCTCTCCGATTGGCTACTCATACCTACAAACAACAGCCGCCAATTGCATTCCACGTGCTAGCTAGACGAAACCTACGAATGAACGTTTCGGATTTTTGTTCGTTTACTTGTTAATTGTTGCAAATTTATAAAATATATTAAAAGAATAAATAACATAAAGTTTAAAATTATAAAATAAATATGTCGCTGTTTACACTTTTTAGAACGTCCCACTCTGAGGAGCTACAAGCCATCCGAACTATTGCCGAAGTGATTGCAAACCAATCCGTCTACAGTTCGCTCGTGCTTCCTCACAAAGCAGCCAAGAAAAGCGCAAAGTGCAACGGTACGCACCTCAATTCCCACAACATATTTAAAATTTTGTCAATGTTAATTAATTAAACTCTCAGCGACAGAGATTACTCCCGACGTCGCCATACTCCGCGTCAGTGATCTAAGCGAGAACCACGTAAAAAAACTAGAAAATGTCGACGACCGGTTTTCTAACCTTTTGTACTAGGAATTTGTCCTCGACATGTTTTTCACGCAGACGTGGTACGACCCGCGGATTCCTCCCCGTTTCCCGGGAAACGTCACTCGCGTGCACGTGCGCGGGGACATGATCGACCGGATGTGGCTGCCGGACACCATAGTGCGCAACAGCCAGAAGTCAGAGACGCCGGACGTCAGCCCACGTGATCAAGACCACATCATTCTCATTCATCCCGGAGGGCTTATTGAATATACCATCAGGTTGATATCAAATTTTTCAGAAATTTTATTTTTGAATTTATGAATAATAATGTGTTATTATATGTTTCAGAATGACAACAACGTGTTATTGTCAGGTAAATCTCAACTCGTTTCCATTTGATCGCCAGACATGCCAGATCACCTTTGAGTCACGTGAGTTCCACATGACTACATGACTTTTGTATCCACATTTTCTCACACGTTTGTGTGTGCGTGAGGTGTAGTAAAGTACAAAAACTACGAACTGTTATACGTCAGCCCAAACAACGGCTCGATCACAAGATTCGCAGCCCGAGCCACATTTCCAACAAAGTTCAAGATTAAGATAAACAACTCCGCCTGCACACCTTCACTTATCAATCACTATGATGGCGGTAACACACAAATTACTATAATAATTATAATTACAATTACTACAATAATTATAATTAATGTTATATATTTATACTATGATATAATATAGGTAATATCATATTAATATAATATAATACAATATAATATCATATACAATAGTATAATATAACAATACAGTGGGTTGCCAAAGCCTTGGAAGGTGTCACTTATGGCTCCTAGAACATTCTTTGCCCTGTAGGTGAAATCAGCAGCAAATAGGAATCTAGCATAAATAATAGGCTGTAATAGGTCCACTACCTAGAAGAAGATGCCTTTGCTTTGGTTACAGCAGCAATTCTGCTCTTCATGGATGCCACTAAGTTTCGAAATCGTTGCAGTGGTAGCTTTTGCCACTCGACTGTCATTGTTTCTTTCAATTCTTGCTTGTTGGATGGACCTCGAGTTCTGTTGCAAATATTTTCTTTTAAGCACTGCCCAACCGTTTTCTATCAGATTGAGATTGGGACTCTGAGCCAGCCAGGCTATTGAAGGCACTCCGTAATCTCCTTTCCATTTGGTAACACTATTGCACAATGGGCAGCTGCATTGTCATCCTGAAAAAATGTTGGCTTTCAATTAGTTTCGTGTGTTGTCCTGTTATACCATCTTCTGTGAATACAGGAGGCCCAGTGCCATCACACTTGATATCGCTACCAAATCATCTATGACGTATGTACATGTGCACATGGGCAACCACTCTTCAGTAGATTTCCTCCGTACATACTGAATTACACTCAGCCATCATTTCCATTTATTCTAATTTTGATTTCGTCGGTGAAGACTACATTCGCCACTCCACGGTCATGCCTTTGTGCTTCCGAGGTCTGCTAGTTCTGGCCTTGTTTTATTGGCCACTGATCTGGTTGCTTTTTGCTTCTTAGTATGTTTGCCAATGTACACGAATGCCACCTAAGCATCTGGCTGTAGCTCACATTGTCATCCCGGCCTTCACCATGCTGACAATCTCTGATCACTCTTTAGTGGTCAGTTCACTTCGTCGTGACATAGTAGCTGAGGAGACCTACAGTAATCTTCTAGAACTTCAATGAATGAGTGCATGATGTAAGAAGACTCATATTGACTGTGTTTGCTGCAGATAAGTTAGTAATTAATCAATTGCAAACTCTGGTGTTTCTGTTCGCTACCAAGACTTTTGGCAACCCACTGTATAATAATATTAGCATGCGTTGCCAAGGAGAGGACCTTACACAAAGAGCACCTGACACAGTCGTTTCCTCTACTCTAGCTCTGCATGATAGGTACCAACCACAACATAATATAATATAATAATAAAATTAATATATAATTAATATGTAATACATAATATATAATTAATATGTAATACATAATATATAATTAATATGTAATACATAATATATAATTAATATACAATAAATAATATGTAATTAATAATAATACACTAATTTACAATCTTTGGTTTCTAGAGAAATACTCACTGTTTTGTACTCAGTTGGAGTTCAAACGCAATCCCAAGCCCTACCTGCTGCAGACCTTTCTTCCGTCGGTCATGCTCGTCATCAGCTCCTGGATCGGTTTCTTCATCGACCACAAATGCGTTCCGGCTCGCGTCTTCGCTCCCACGACTCTATTTCTAGCAGCAGGCCGCATAGAAACACAATTTGGACACGCAACAGCAGAAGGAGCCTACCAACTTACATGCTATGTGTTCGTCTTTGCCACCCTCATCGAGTTCGGTATTGTCCACTATGTTGCCACTAGAAATTACTCCTCAGCGGGCAAGTGCTACCGGCGACGGAAGAGATCCGAGTCTCCCTTGGAAAACGTGTTAAGCGCCTCAGAGTACTTGCTTCTAGACAGCGATATTGTGAGTCAGTGTGACACGACGTCAAAAGCATTAAAAAGAAATGGGAAAATGCACAATAATGGCGAGAGTAGTGAAGAATGTGTTGCTCGTACGGAAAAGGAGAGAAGTTTCTCTACGGGTGAGAGGTATTCGCACAAAGTGGATGTGTTCGCTCGCTTCGCCTTTCCGGTCGCTTTCTTGCTCTATAACACCGCATTCTGGGTTACTTATTGTGTTTGAATACGAAGCAAACGGTCTGACAGTGTAGAGCTAGAAGTCCTACGTGACGCTAGACATTGTAGTGCACAATTAATTAATTGATTGCTGAATGATGTTCATGTCTGCGTGTGCGTTTGTTTGTGCGTGCATGTGTGAGAGAGAGCAGCAATGCCATCAAGTCAACTAGACAAAAGCAGCCCATCCATACCTTTGCAATGCCTGCAATTTGTATATCTCTAAAGGCCGGGAGAGTGGGCGTTTGTGTTTCGAGCGAGCGTGAGTGCGTGCGAGTGTGTGTGTGTGTGTACATGTGTGTGTGTGTGTGTGTGTGTGTGTGTGTGTGTGTGTGTGTGTGTGTATGTGTGTGTGTGTGTGTGTGTGTGTGTGTGTGTGTGTGTGTGTGTGTGCAAATGTGTGTGTGGGCGCGCGCCAAACCACAATTTCCAACCATACAACTTTATCTTTTATCAATATGTCGCCTTCCTAATCAACCAACATCTCCCAGCTCTTCGCAATCCGGAAAACATTTAGCAACTATAGCATCTATTAGGTAGCAATAGCATGCAAAATTGAAAGAGGCACAGGAAACGCGTAGATTGCAATATAGTTGCCACTTTTTTGCAGAAATCGCCGTTTCAAAGGCAAATTCGAAACTCCTTCAAGGCACCAATTCATTACAAAATTTCGATTCGTGTAAGACCGTGCAATTACTCTAGACATGAACCAACTCCTTTCAACCATAAACCTGGGCCAAAAAGATAGCAATTCAGTGAGGTGTAATTACATTGTATTGTGTTTGTCACCAACTGTTGTGTCTTCAAACCAACACACGCGTGCACACTATGGGCACAACTTCAGAACTCAATTAGACCGAGTTACGGTAAGATAGGATACAAGCGAAGTGAAGGATCAGTCAACGCCGACTACCCAGTCAAATCGGTACCGGCAAAAGTGCCTACGTCACAGTCACGTGTTATACCCAGACTAGAGCACCTACATCGATGCCGTCATTATCATAAATCTCATCAATTGCCATACACTTCCATGTTAACCTTTTCCGCATACGTCCAAGCATATAAACGAATGCAAAATCAATAAATTTCAACGCTCCGGTTTTGGAGCTACACTCAAGCATGCACATGCATAAGACACGTACGTAGCATGTAATCTACTACATCAGATAATTTCTCTCGCCGTACGTTACCCTTTTATTAGTTAATTATTCTAATTTACGAGTCGCTTCACAAACTGACAGCAAGTCAGGAAAGAGAAATTTCAACATATGTCACATCCTGTCCCCAGAGAGCTTTCTATTCGCCAACGTCACTTCATTTCCCTCTCTCCACTCTTACATAGAGAGCAGAACGCATTTCGATTGCTCACAAGGCCACGCCGAGTGGCACACGACGGAAACTATACCAACCCATGTGTACGACGTCGTTTCGTCTTCTCTCCGTTTACTCCGTCGCTGCAAGCATTCTAGCCGCCACAGTCGTTCCAAACGCGCCAGAGTGGAATCTGACCGGCAACTTACACGCTAAGTCAGTCAAACACTCACTGAATTGAAAGTCATGTGATAGAGTCTGTAGTGACAGGACACGCCGGGCGACGAGACGGCCGGCTAGTAAAACCTACCACGACGTCGTGTCGAACATCGCTTCGTTCGTCTCCAAACCGTCTTCCTACAACAAGCACGTGCTACCTCACAAGTCGAGGTCATCTCGCACACAAGGAGAAGCAGACAACGGTTAGACTAAGTCAAAAGGATTTTGCATACAAATAGCTATTTAACTAATAATTTCTCTACAGTCACGAGAATCAGTATTTGGGCGACCGTTTTATATGTCGGAGATATCACAAACGACATGGTAAATACAAGTGACTATTAATATCAACTAAGTCATTAATTTACTTCTCTGCTTTAGGACTTTACGGTTGATATGATTTTTTCTCAAAGCTGGGTCGACCCGAGATTAGAGCGTCTACTACCGGAATCTATGTCTCACGTGACCGTCCGTGGTGAGCTCATTAAAAGTTTTTGGTTGCCGCTTACCATCGTTAGCAACAGTAAGAGAACGAGGGTTCACGACGCTCCCAGTATAAACAGCTTTCTCACACTCCAACATGATGGGAGATTGAATTACACAACAAGGTTATACACTTGACATTTTTCTCGGTGGATTGGCTTCATCATGCTCGCCATTCATTCTCTAGAATCGAAACGACTTGTTGGTGCAGACTCGATCTGTCGTATTACCCATTTGATAATCAGTCGTGTCAAATGGTATTTGAGCAGTGTAAGTAAACCTCTACAATCGCATGTCATTAACTGCGGATAAGCCCCCAAGGTACCTGAACACTGAGGTCCCAAAAATTGTTTACAATTACCCAAAATTCCAATTGTAAATCTCGGACCTAGAGATCACATCAATGACAATAGAAGAATGTAGAGCACATTTCATAACCTCTTCTCCCTCTTTCTAGTAGAGCATATTGAGAGATAACGAGACAAAAGGGAGGGGTTGGAAAAGCGATTTCAGTGAAATTGTGATACAAAATGCGCTTGCGCAGTTCGATTTTGCTCTCAGACGATTGAAAGTCGGAACCTATAGCAGTGGCGGCGGAGCCCCCTAAATTGACCATCAACAACTACGATAAAACTTTCGAAAACAAATATTCGAACTATTGTACTACAGTATGACAGTGTTTACAAGAACGTATACCGGTAAGCGCTTTCTATTGCCTAATAGGAGTAATTATGCCTACTGAAAGCGGTGATGTCACAGTCTCGTGTTAAGAGAGACACTGTCTGCATGGGTATGCTCCGACGTTCTATTATTCCTCCCCCCCCCCCCCCCCTTCGCCCAACTTGCGAGTCCCTCCGCCGTCACTGTATAGAAAAATCCTTCTGCACAGCATGGACTGCTAGTTCGAGGAATCTCCAGGACATCCACAAGTCAATGCATTCACAATTCCGTCGCTCTAGACCTGACGTATTTACAATTCCGTTTGCTCAGTATAAGACCTAGACTGCGCGTGCATGCCGTACTCTTCTAGCTTGGAAGAGCAGAAGAGGTCTCTCGTTTATACCCATTTTATATACTTGGATGTTGTACGTGTTGAATGGTTGTTTTCCGATAAGAAACATACTATTAATTTTTTCCCATGTGGAATTAGCCAGAAGAATGACTCATGCGTGCATGCTATGCATCCTGAAGTATTACTACTACTACTACTACTACTACTACTACTGTTACTACTACATATATACATACGTATACATTACCTCCACAATGAAGCTCATTAATGTGGGAAAGTGCATGTCCCTGTAGAGTACTTAGTTTTGCTTACATTGTACATTAATATCAATAGCAAGTCAACTATTGATGTTCATTGTGCACAATAACCAACATTGAACTCTGAACTTAAACGAACCATAGTCCCGATTGACCTCAGACTTGGGCGTGAAATCATGCATCACCACAGGCGTCCAAGGCAACGTTATTGGAGTGTTGTTGACTAGAGCCGTCTATAAAGTTTATATACGGCTTTGGCGTGAACTAAACTTTTCAAACTAATACTCTAATTTTATCTAAATACACTGTAATTGTTTTCTCCTTATCTATTTACTGTAATTACGCCAGTAGATAATACCGCCCATAACTGTCTATTGACCCGCCCACATCTGGCTAGTCATCAAGTTGGCCACCATGGCCGAATGTTACTGTAACCCTAGCGTATATGCGCGCCTCGGGTTAATAACGGATACTGTAATGTGTATGCAGGTTGTAAACTTTTTACCTCTTGTTGATTTGCGTATGAAGCTGTTTTTCGCCAGAATGTTCCAGCGAGCATGCGCAAATCCTAAAAACGTCCTTCAAGCTACAATTGTGTTCACCCTTGTCTAGTCGGTCATCAAAGCGTCGAAGTTCAGTTCAAGCAACACGAGCAGAACCCACCTCTCGTCTTCTCACCTCACTGCTCCTATCCCACAAAATTCACACTCCTACAAAAGCAGGAAGCGTCCGGATTGCGCCTCCTGAAATACGAATACAGCTATGGTAAGGTCACATGATCAAAACCATTGTTTCCACCACTACAACTGTGTGATGATTATCTAGACGGTACTTCAATATTGAAGATCAAATTTCGGTTTATACGAAACATCGAGCCCATAATTATCCAATCTCACATCCCTGCCTGCCTCATTGTCATCATATCTTGGCTCGGGTTCTATGTGAACCGCAACTCGAGGTTCGGTCTCGGTGTGTCTCTTGTGCTCACGCTGTCTGCTCTCAGCTTCTCGTCCGGACGGACTCATAACATGGGGGCAATCACTGCGAAGGACATTTATACATTTGCCTGTTTTCTTTTCGTCTTTTTCAGTTTGCTCGAGTATGGACTCGTACAGTTTCTAGGAAATCGGTATAGAAACAAAATAAACGAAAGACACAAGGAAGTAAGACAAATCGAAGTATAGTGATATTGCTGTAATGCGTGGTTATATTAGTTAATGTGAAATTGTCTACACCTCTGCTGTTTGTCGATGTGGTGTGTGTGTGTGTGTGTGTGTGTGTGTGTGTGTGTGTGTGTGTGTGTGTGTGTGTGTGTGTGTGTGTGTGTGTGTGTGTCCAGCTGAGTAGTACATCGGCGTACATCGGCATAGTTGGGGGGCAGGCAAGTTAAAACTGCAGCAACTACTTACTAAAAGATTTGCACTGGAAGCATTTACAAATAAGAAGAGACTATCAAGGAAGCAAACCGCTTCAAAGATTATGAAGAAACTAGCACCACATCCACTTCTAAGTATTGTAAGATCTACTGAAGAAGTGCAAGCAGTCACAGATATAACAAAAATTATTGCTATTTGCCAAGACAACAAAGCGAATGCCTGAAAGAGAGTTTTCGTATAGAGGTCTACAATTATGAAACAATGTCTTCTGCACTTCGTCATTCTTCATCTCTGCGTTTACAGAACTGTATTTTAGGACTTCTTAGACCTATTAGATCTTTCCTTTATATTTTATGTGCAATGTATACCCAGGCTATATAACAGGATCCCTAGAAAGACCACACTTTGGTTGATACAGCTATCCTGTATGATGGACTGAGTTGTTGATTTCAACAAATCTCAATTGTGGCTTTGACCGTGATGAAATAGCCCAGTACCAGATCCACATGAGCAACCATGGATGTTACAAATGTATTGGGTGCCAGTAGTCCAGATATATATCAATAGCAGATAACTTGTATTGAAGCTTGCAATCCAAGAGAAGTTTCTAGTTTTGCAAGAAAAATTGACAAGTGTCTAAGAACATCAGCAGATAGTTGGTCAATAGTCAGATCTAGGGAAGAACTTGTGTGTGAGAGTGGAAGGACATTCATAGACAGGGAGACCTCACCAGATACCAACGTTTCTGTATGAGTTACATGTTACTAAAGCCCAGGTTTATTAAGGGCTCTGCTATCACAGATGTTTGGCAAACTGTGAGCAGTTCCAACATTCCAAGGTGAGTGTGTGAAGGTCTGTGTGTGTGTGTGTGTGTGTGTGTGTGTGTGTGTGTGTGTGTGTGTGTGTGTGTGTGTGTGTGTGTGTGTGTGTGTGTGTGTGTGTGTGTGTGTTAAATCAATTATGCTGTGCTCCAATACACACACACACACACACACACACACACACACACACACACACACACACACACACACACACACACACACACACACACACACACACACACACACACACACACACACACACACACACACACACACACACACACACACACACACACACACACACACACACACACACACACACACACACACACACACACACACACACACACACACACACACACACACACACACACACACACACACACACACACACACACACACACACACACACACACACACACACACACACACACACACACACACACACACACACACACACACACACACACACACACACACACACACACACACACACACACACACACACACACACACACACACACACACACACACACACACACACACACACACACACACACACACACACACACACACACACACACACACACACACACACACACACACACACACACACACACACACACACACACACACACACACACACACACACACACACACACACACACACACACACACACACACACACACACACACACACACACACACACACACACACACACACACACACACACACACACACACACACACACACACACACACACACACACACACACACACACACACACACACACACACACACACACACACACACACACACACACACACACACACACACACACACACACACACACACACACACACACACACACACACACACACACACACACACACACACACACACACACACACACACACACACACACACACACACACACACACACACACACACACACACACACACACACACACACACACACACACACACACACACACACACACACACACACACACACACACACACACACACACACACACACACACACACACACACACACACACACACACACACACACACACACACACACACACACACACACACACACACACACACACACACACACACACACACACACACACACACACACACACACACACACACACACACACACACACACACACACACACACACACACACACACACACACACACACACACACACACACACACACACACACACACACATTTAAAGTTAACAAATGTATTGACTTCCAATCACAATATGGCCTAATGGTATGCTGCACTGTTCATGTTAGAGTGACACTTCCCTGTCCAATCAGAAAATGTTTGACTACGCAACTGGAAGCAGTGGAAGAACAAGAAGAAGAAGAAGAAGAAAAAGATCACTGATGGAGACAAGAATGTTTAGCACAACCGAGTACACAGCCATAGACATGGATGATCTCAGCACGGACAGCAATCTGTCAGTCTGCCTTCTCACTCCCAATGAGCAACATTCACTATCAGAATCACAACAGAATGTTATGTGGGCATCAAACGCTTCAAACACAGAGACTTTGACCGCAACGATACCAACCAATCGTTACGGTGACACAACAATGACCAGAAAAATAGACTTCGTGTCTCGATGTATTCTTCCCTGTCTTTTCATAGTCTTCAATATCATTTACTGGTCGTGCTTCATAAGCAGATACATCGCTGTACTAAATGGAAATTGGTAAAGACACGTTCAAGAAATCAGTGTGATTTCTGTAATTGACACATACCCGGTATTGCTGTAGTATAAAAATGTGTATAAAATTTAGTTCAAAGGGATGTACTCTATTGTTTCACTAGACTTATGTACTTGATATGGCAAACCTATATGTCTGGTCTCACATCAATCGGATATTGGAAGATTCGATCTCATTCCAATCGGCCAACAAAACTACAATATGTAGTTAATCAACAATTTTGCAAAATAATTAACTAAGTGTTGCTGTAGTAGTGGATAGAATCACTCCATATCTGTTTGTACCCTAAACTTTGCGAGAATGATTCTCACCCTGCACACATACATCCCTACGATCCTGTTATGCATGCTGTTTCAATACTCATGCTGCTTGTATTATAAAATCAGAACTTTCCACAAACAATAGTTGCCTACTCCTGTGTCTCTGCAACATTTGTGCTACACAATTGTGTCAAACACGACATACTATCAACCATTTCGAATGTTGTGTGCTTGCAAACCTGTTTTAGTGTGATCCTATGAGAAATGGTAGAAGACTGAAACAATTAGCTTGAGTCTAGTAAATTTATGTTAATTTGCTCGACCAATTAAATCGCCTAAGGCAAACAGGTTATCCAGGATCTTGTGTTTCTCCGCTCCACAACAGGAATGTATACGCAAAATGTATTAATTGGCCTGGGACAAAAAATCATTTATTCGAAATTAAAAACATGCTCAAATAGTACGACATGCTCCAATACATTGACGTTTTAGAACGTCACCAAAACACACCTCAGAACATTCTCGAGTAGAACATGGAACATAACCTGGCATTGAAGGGAGTTTCCCTATGAGTCCGAAGCATAATTCTTAGTGAACACTTTCACACACATGGTTAACTTGGGTTAGACTCCAAATACCCCAGTCGAGAGAACGTGAGTTTAGTAAACCCAAGTTAACCCGGGTTAAGACTGGGGTTAACCGAGGGGTAAACTAACCCTGGCTCACAGTAGGGTTAAACTGGGTTAGAGTGGAGTTAAGCGAAAACACACCCTAATATATGCAAAAACACGCCCTAAAGTCGATCTTGCCAATGTAAAAATGGCTACTCCTTCTCCCGTTCTGCTATAGGCATTACTGCTTTCCTATTCTCAAGCAGAAACTTCAAGCAATCGATGTATTCGCTCTACTCTAGATCTTCTGCATTACCCGTGTTCTGCAAATGAACGCAAGTTGGGTGGAGTAGGGTTATCATAACTCTGCCCGAGTTATCCTAACCCAAGTTAACCCTGCTTGTGAAAGCGCTCATTGAATGTCTCAATGTCCAGATATCAGATTGGATAACATGCATGCAGAGCATCCTAATATCGTCATTCATCCACACAACAGAAACAGAAGAACATCTACACACACAGCTCGACCTTTCCACTCTTATCATTTAACACCAAAAATATTTTTTTTGCGATAGGGAAAAAGCAACGCCTGTAAAAAAGGATTTCTTGGGAAAGCAGAAACGTGGCTGATTATGCCACTAAGCACACATTGTTGGCAATCGACTACAACTAATGATAGACATTGTCTTTATCAGGCAAGTATTTGACGACACAAGATGCTACACAAGATGCTACACATGACAGCCAGAGTTGAAACCATTGCAACGAGATACTAAAATAGAACGCCACAGGAGGACAACATAAAAAATATTACAATGGGTTGTTCAACTCAAAGAAACATGGTATATCGCTCTTTGCATTGTTTATCCTGCTTAAGGACTGAAGGTTTCTAACATCCTGCTGAATGTAATTCAATAAAACGTTGCACTACATCACCACAGTCACGTAAGTAATACACAATAGTAACAGCAACCATTGCTGTATATACAAAATTATGCCACACAGTATAGATACCTTTATATAACATTACAACAAAATTCCTCAAGACATGTATATATTGTAAATGCAATACATAGTACAAATAGTACAGAGCAGCACAAATGCAACTCATTTCATTCAATGTAACAGTGTAAATGGAAACAGCAGATACTGCCTGCCCGAATTCATTTCACAACAGAGGATATACCATCATAGAAAAGTCGTATAATTCTAATTCAATTCAAATGTGACTGACCTATGCCGGCTTCTCCTAACGCACATTTGATTTCATCCAACACTGTAACATCTTCGAGAGTAGGTGGAGGCTACAAACAATGATTCCACATAAATTAGCATCAAACTTCTGTCACAGTCAAACCGGAAAGTGCAATATATTATGCTTAAGATATTTGGCACGTATGCAAAACGTATCCAAAATAAAACGCCCACAAAAGTATTACAAGCAATGACCTCATACTTCAGGGGCGGCAGAGCAACTCTCAATTTGGGGAGTGGGGAATGAAAGGACATCGGAGTACATAAACTATGAGGGTACTGTTTGCTTACAAATTAGAGGTTGTGTTCAAAGTTGGGGTTGCCCAAGCCCTCTCAGCTACCCAGTCCGCCGCCCTTGTATTTAGCTTCTGCTCAACTAATGAGCCAAATGTCAGATTTCACTCAGATTACCACAACCTTTTTCAGTGTGCCTTCTAAATGTTACAACTTACAAACAGTTTGATTATTTTTCTAGTCAAGCACCTCCTGCAGCCCATGAAAATCCCTCAGATCGAACCATTTAACCTTAGTCCTGATTTCCTATTGCAATGGCAGTAGGGTTGCTATTTTTTCAATATAAAGTGTAAACAAGCATGTTCAAATTTGTTTGTCAAATGTTCTAGTCTTCCATCAAACACGCATCCTTCAAACTTTTAAAATTTATGAATGACGGTTGGCTGAAATAAAAAAAGACAATTACGCTACCTAGTACCTAATGTACATGAGACTACGTTCCCTTATAGATTGTCTATTGGGATTGGCCCATAAAAGCTGATATTGGCTACCTCATTTCGTACACGATTCTTCAATGAGTCAAGCCAAAAGTATACCGTCAGTGAAAAAAATGAAACCTACTACAAGGGTCTGCAAACAAAACTCTCTTATAACATAGTCATTGTCTGCATGTCCCATAGATACTAAATAAGCATACTTCAGGTGGTCCAATAGCCCGTGTCACCAAAAACTCTAATACTGCCAAACTTTTCTTGGTTTAGAGCGTATTGCTTGCGCGCGCGCGTGTGTGTGTGTGTGTGTGTGTGTGTGTGTGTGTGTGTGTGTGTGAGTGTGTGTGCATGTTTACACGTGTACATGTACCAATAGCCCATACACGGTAAAGGTTAAATAACACAAAGAAGCATACTGTGAATGGTTCTCCATTAGCAAGAGCTTTCATGGTAGAGCGAGACAACTTTGCTGTTCTTGTCTAACATTAAACAAGAAACACATGTAAATTAACGTTTATAAATTTGCATGAATGTTTAATGAAATAATGGTTTCACATGCACACACACACGTGCACACACACACACACACACACACACACACACGCATACGCATGCACACACACACACACACACACACACACACACACACACACACACACACACACACACACACACACCTAGAAATAAACTGAGTAATAACACATAAAATAACCTTGGGCAAACGAGGTACAAAGACAACATCTTTTAGTGAAGCCACAGGTCCAACTGTCTCACGCACATGACTAACAATGACATTCTTCAGTTCACTAGCATCTCGATCAACTCCTAGAGGTCACATTAATTACAAATTAAATCAACAATTATGACAATAAACAAGCCCATCCCAACACCTCTTCGTAAAACCACCAATGCCAATGGTACTTCTCCTTTCACCATGTCATTGAGACCGACAACTGCACATTCAACAACTTCACGACACGAAGCGACACTCTGCACAAGACATTCACATCACGTCATTAAGACATTACAATACAGAAGTCCCTCTCAGATGCGACTCCTTCAATGTGTAAATGCACCTCACATGCAAATCTGTATAGCAACTACCATTTAAAAGATACCGCCTCAGTTGTATGAATCAGTATGACCAAAGAAATAGTCACAAACTCTACAGAGACTACTAGGGTTGTCCCCAGCATACGAAAGGCACGGCGCTCCGCCATGCCTTGGCTTCCACTTTGTACAGGCCCGCCATGCTTTGCTGCATGAGGAAGCAGTGATTAGCTATGAAGACAAATGGACTTGTATTTGTATTTTGAAAAGTGGGAAGTTGTTTCAGGCTAACAAGTAGTTCCTGGGATGCTTGGTTTGAAGATAAGACCAAATAGGACACAGACTGCCATATGGTATGAACTTAATTGTAATACAAGTACTCAAAGCTCAACAGTGGTTGTCTTGCACTCTGCCCACTATTAGGTCAGTATCTGATGGTAATAAAGGAAGTCTGTAGATATCTGGCCTTCCTATCCTATATAAAGGGAGGTTCTCAACTGCTTAAGGTCTGGAGATTCTGCCACCACATTAATATAGCTATCATGTGGTCAAGCACAGTGAACTAAGACAGAAAGAAACTTTTTTTTAAAAAGATAAACCACTTTGTTCCTTTTGTGCCTGAGCATTCTGTGACAACAGTTTGTGGCATCTCAGGGTAAGCAAACCTGCATCAAAGCTTTTGTGGGCCAACTCTAAAAATTGGAATGGGAGGGCCAAAATTTAAGGTGGACGTGGTTATTTCCGCCGTGCCTTCCAAAAATCCTGGGAACAGCCCTGGACTATTGTATCATAAAGTACAACGATACCTCTTCTAGGGCACCAGTAGACAGCCGATGACCTGCCACATTGATAATGTCATCTGTACGAGCCAGCACATTCACATGACCAAACTCATCGAATCGTCCCGAATCCAAAGTGTCATAGTAACCCTACACAAACAAATAACCACACGACGTACACAACACCCAATTCTGTATTTACAGGAAATTTTGTAAAGTAAGTCTTGACGAATTTTTCATCATTCTTCCATATAGTCGACATCGCTCCAGGAGGCAATGGTAACCTAATCAGAACATGATTAATAAAATATAATAAAACGCTAACAGAACTCAAACACACAAACTTTACTGCCAGATTGCCCATTTGTCCTTGAGAAACCTCTTCACCCTTTGAGTTTAAAACTTTGACTGCACAAGCATGCACATCATCCATTGTCCATTAATCAATCAACGATGTTCGCTAACCATTCCATCCTGGCACTGGTTTGCCTACATTTGATGATTTGGTATACGCTCGGTCTCCTAATCCCAAACACATCGCTCCGATAGACCACCCCGATTCTACAACCAGATATATATCCGTATTGGCACTAACCCTATCAACACTCAATTATTAATCAATAATTAGCGATTACCAGTTTGCCACCAATGATCGACGACTTGCTTTACGTTACCATTAGAACCTCTGTTGATGACCTCCTCTATCCAATTCATTGTATTGTGATCGCAAATCTCTCCTGCCATAAAGAAACTTCTTAATCTATAAACAGATCGATATCAGTATGATTTAATATCAAACCGATTGGATGACCTACTTGGGTAACTTATACTTTGCAGCAAGTAGTCCCTCCGGATCCTGATCACATCACATATAAACTAATCACCCATCTATTGCACCCAAAAAAACAAGACTTCTCTTCGAATTGCTCTCACGGCAGTTGGAGAAATAAATACAGACGAACAGCCGTGTTGTCGTATAGCACGAAAAATAGCACCAGCATCAGGAGTTCCAACCGGCTTTCCCTACAAATCCAACTAAATACAGAAAAACTCAATGTAATTTGATTTGTGTTGAGCTATACCTCGTATAGTATAGACGTACATCCGTAAAGTAAAGGAGCATATGCAATATACGAGTGTCCAACAACCCAGCCGAGATCCGAAGCGGCCCAAAACACCTAAACAGACAATTCCTAATTAATTATCTACGAATTGTATGTTAAAACGTTACAACCTCATCTGAAGTGACATCATAAACATTTTTCATCGTCCAGTATAAAGCGACGGCGTGTCCACCAGAGGGCCTCACGATAGCCTAAACATTATTAGATTACATACCTGTTCGAAACATGTGCACATGTAATAAATTAAAAATTAATACCTTAGGTTCTCCAGTGGTCCCAGACGTATGCAGCATATAAATGGGATCCGTGGCTGCCACGGGCACACAATCATGAGGACGTGCACTAGCTAGTTCATCCGAGTAGTCAACATCGATTGTAGAATTTAAGTCAACTACAAGCTGACAAAACATTCATGTGTCAGAATATAATATATTCCTTTGTCAGTGTTCTGCCCAAGGTTTTCGGAGTGGTGATCGGGTATTCGCTGCATTAAGGGGTGTCATTTATTTCAGAGATAGAAAGAAGTAGATAAAACTCCCGAACAACGAAGCATCATCGCAAACAGACAAGAAAGCAGCAAACAAAATGTATCGCACTATGAATGGTCTATAATCTGAATGACCAGATCTAAAGCTGCAACTTCTGTTAACAGTCAGGGAACTATGTTGCCCAGTCTCATGTTTATCCTATTGCCACGTTAGATGCCTGCCATCCATGCACCAGCTGCAGGTTTCAAATAGTCAATGCTCCTGTCTCGCAAAAAAAACTAAAGACGACCTTGACTGGATCTGTCACAGAGTGCCTACAATATTGCCTTACTCATCGCTGACATGCCGACTGCTGTGTTGGATCTTCACACCACTTTAGTGCACTGAGCTATGCATCATAATATAGGTCATATCATAGCAGGGTAGGTCTGCCACTGTGTCAAAGTGTGAACAAAGTGCTCACCATTCAGCGAACCTCCCAATACTCATTAGCTTGATGCAAGTAAAACACCGGCTAAACTATACTGATCGTTGGACCATGCGGAGTGTTGGTCGATGTTTGTCAAGTGATGATCGGGCCCAAGCACCTCCGACCACCGTGGGCAGAACCCTGTTCTATTGCATTGCTCACCATTTCTCGCTGCACTACAATACATTTCTTCGGTTTATGAGCAGAGTTTGTGACTGCCTGGTCCAGAATGGGTTTATATTCTATGAGCCTGTTTGATTCAATGCCGCAAGACGCAGAAACTATAACAACCGGCTATAGACAAGTAAAACACAACAAACCTCATACACACAACAACGACTAAACAAATACCTCAGCATGGTTAATTCTATTTGACAACTCCTTGGCACCGAATCCACCAAATACAATCACGTGTATTGCTCCGATTCTCGCTGATGCCAACATAGCAATAACTGCCTATTAAATTAATTAAGAAATTAAAATGCATCCAAACCTACAAAGTCATGAAAAGAAATTTTGTACTTCTGGTATCATTGGCATGTAAATTAGTACACAATCGCCTCGTTTCACGCCGTTTTCGATTAAAACACGAGCAAACCTTGATACCTACAACAGCAAATCAACACAACTCTAAGAGCCATAAATCTATCCATTCTAAAAACTTAATTGAAAACTCAACAGCAATGTATTAGAACAGAGTAAAGTATATGTAATTTATTTCGAATTTCTGCACACACATACTGCCACATGCATAGTCTAGCAAATCGTCCTGAGAAATACGCTGGCTGCTTTAGATGTATAATGTATATTCTATCACCTTTTGCTACAATACTGAGATCAAAATAAGCACAGTATTTATTCAAGTGTATTTTACTGCTTTCAATTTGTCGACAATGTAACAATTGTTGGCAAACAATATGCTACCTCTCTCAAAACTCTTGGTAACTCGCTGTAACAACAATTCTTTACACCAACAGTACAAATCCCTAACTTACATCTGCCAACAAGGATGTACCACATTCAACTCATAATCTTCCCTGTCTCATAAAGACGATTAGACCACACCAAAAAATTCTTTGTTTCAGGTAAGCCGACTGACCATCTTTCAGAGGTTGCATCAAAAATAATTCAAATTTTTTGTAGCATATGTCTTTGAACAATTATGTGTATTATGCATGCGCGTCTATCACTTATCCCTGTTGCACAAATTGCGCACAGTGCGTAAGGATACGAGACTAGTATTGCACAGCATACACAACACGTGTCATGCCTGCAATTTCTGGATGGCGGTCATTCCATCATTACATAATTAGATTCTAGGATTCTGCGGGTCGAAGAGTTGTATCTGCTGGCCAGCCGGAAGACATTCTTCGTATGATAATGAAAGACAACGACCTATATGCTCAGTGTCTGATGCCTGTCCAGAGAGCATCAGAGCCAGGAACTAGCTATGATGCAGTGCCGGATGACAATGTTGGATTACATTTAGAGTTTGGTAGACATCATGTAGTTTATCTCAAAAGCTGCTACGACATTGAGGACTCATCAGCAAATTCTGGCCAAAAGTGTAAACAAGATGTTGATGTGGAAGGTGTCACAGCAGCGTCTTCACCAACCACCTACATCTGCATCTGGCAGTACAGCCACTAGCACAGATCGTCTGGTTACTGACATTATTGATTTCCTCAAGACTGCTGGCCTTGAATTCCCGGTTGGTGTCTGTGACAGTGAGGGTACATACATTGTGCATTGCCCTTGCTCGTGCATTGTGGATGATCAAAAAATTGTGAAAAATGAAAAATTTTTATGACCAATTGACCGTGATATTTTATTTCATGTTACCCGAAACAAAGAACTTTTTCGGTGCAGGCTTACAGTATAATTTTCTATTTTCACTCCATTGATCATGCAGTAAGGTCACAAAAGTGGTAAAACAAACTTCTTTTCAAACTTTTTCAATTTTCCAGTAGCTATCCAATTCAACTTGTGATCCAATGCCGTACTAGGACTGATTAAATCAAAAATGTGTGTTTAAGAAGTGGTAACTGTTTCTCTATTTAACTTAAAGGGTAACTGACACGAAAAAGTCAAAAATTAGTATTAGGCACCCTGCAGTCAATACATAACTGACATCTCATTGCTCAATGCACATAAACAAATAATTTATCAATACTATACTAATTCTTAAAAATATTTTAATTCTATATCTTTCAATAAATACATAATTCAATAATTCATCATAGTTTTTAAATTAACCTTTTAAAAACTCTGTTTTCCAGTCTAATTTAATTAATCATTAATTAATTACATACAACAGGTCTAGAGATGCAGTGCACATGATCCAGTAGTCTATGTCCACAGAACGCTCACCTTGTTGAGAAGTTCACTGTACGAAATGTGACGCACAAGTGGCTGGCCATTTTTCCCAGCAACCGGACTATCATAAATAATAGCAGTTCTGTCGCCTCTCCCTCTCTCTACGTGTCTGTCCAACGCATTGTAGCACGTATTCAGCTCACCACCAACAAACCTGCCAACGCAACAAAAAAAATTCTTTTAGATCTTTTAGAGTGAGCCGCACTGTTGGGCTATAGGCCTACCAGCGAGTGAAAGGAGGGCGAGAATTGTCCAAAGTGCAACTCCAGCGTTTCGTCCACGTAATGTTCTCTGCCGCTTCTGACCAGAACTCTTCGCAACTTTCTATCGAACGTTGAAATGTTTGCTGATACGACAGCGGCCTTCTTGTCGCGGCCACTACAGACTGAATTCGCTTCAAGCAATCCAGTCGCCGATTCATGATCAGGAATCCCGGATATCCACACTCTCCGACGTGTAAAGTGGCGGCACGTGCGCCCATTGCTGTCCACGTGACAACTTTGTGCATATTATTATGTTCCGGTCTCTTTTCTTGACTAGACACACAGTAGACTAATTAATTAATTGTTAGCACTTGTAGGAAATAAACAAAAGAACTCACCTGTCTACAACTGATGACTCGAAATCGTTCTCTTTCTTGGTTTACTAGATTTATACGGGAATCTAACCTTACGTAACCAGAAGCGATTTTATGTCCCGTATACGATCACTCTGCAGATACGCGGTCATGCGAAACGGCATTCACCATGTACAGTTTTAGATACACTTTACAGGTAACACGTTTAGAAAGAAACTAGCGTGTATATATTCGTAATTCTTCGAGGCAATTAGCCAGGACTTTGAAGGCTCGTAGCTGTGGAAACGAGGGTGTAAAGCTTCAATTACTAGTTAATTAATTACTTATGTCAAGCTTGTAACATTCAGCATGCAGCCATGCTGGACTGCTGCCTTCTCACATGCAAGAAGACAGAAGGAGTGTGGAAATAGAGTCAGAGTCATATACTAAAATTTATTATTTATTTATTTATTATATTTAACTCAAATTTAAATCCATATTTACCAATAGAATAGGTAACTAGAGTGACATTAATTAAAATCACCATATACCAAATTTAATACCTCAATTTTATTCCTAGACCATCCCGACTTCATACAGTACAAAAATTTCAAAACCCACAAACTAAAGACACAAACAGTCAATCAACCGTTGATGTGTATTGGATTAAAGCTGCACACAAAGAATCGTACACCTTTCACCTCTGTGCACTACCACTCCAAGAGAAACTGTTGATACACACAGTGCATCCCAAAAGTCTAGCCACATGAGCCATAAAATACTTCCATGCTAGAAATAATAATAATGATAATAATAATATTATTTCTATCGCATCACACACAGTAATGCAGTTCCCAATGGGGGCATACCAACACACGTACAACACACAGCCAAATACAGTAACAACAGAAGACAAACTACCTCCCTTCAACCCTTACTGCAGGGCCTTGCATTGATTGCGTTAGAAATGTATAGAAGTAATTGGATGTTATTTTGAACATGTATTGTAACCGATAAACTTTTGGTAATTAATAAATTAAAAAATAATAATTTCCCAGTGGTTTTCATTTACACATTTACTAAGGGGCCAGACTTTGGAACACCATGAATACAATTTCCATTGATTTGCTACAATTAACTAAATCAAATGGAACTCCAAAACATGACCTAACTGTGCCAAATCCTTGCAGTAGTACTATATTACATGCAACATGCAATTAATCAAATTAATATCAAATTGGTCGCAGCTGTTTTCTACTTCTGAGAGTATGCCCACACCGCTGCTGCTACACCAAGTCCAATGCCAATCACGAGCCACTTAACATTCGACCGACTTAACGCCATTCCACTGGGTCCATCGGTTTCATCGCCCGCAGTAATTGCATCTGCAAACTTTTCCATCACAAAGGTGCCCAATGCTGACTATAAACAGAAAATTTTCCAGCAAAAATTCAAGCTGAAAAAATCAAATGACTAACCCATCCTCCACTCGCTTCTATCCATGTCATCAAGCGCTCGGTGACAAATCGAGCCACCCAATCGACTAACGTTTTGAACAACTTTCCCGTGTCGTAGAACGTTCTCATGGCCAGCTTGGCACCGAACATGAACAGAACAGCGACACGTCCCCACGTAATTCCACCTCGGAAGATTTCCGATGCCACAGCTCTGAACGTATCGTATACTGTCGTCTCATCCACCTTCAGTTGACTGATTAGATTGTTCAGAGTCGCATCCTGGTCTAATTTATCGGCTACCAATTTGAGGTAGCCTGCCACCTGTTTCGTTGGTAGCTGTTGAGAAACAACGATGCCCTGCTCTGCAAGTTGAGACTGATTTATGCCTGACTGGGCGCCTAAAACTTGAGCGAAAACGTCAGCAGCCAATTCGTCTGGAAAGATACGCTCATCCGAGAGAGCTGGTAAGGCAACTTCTGCAACTGCCATACCCTCTTGATCAGCTACCTCTAAACACAATAAATAGTAATGACACAATCAGATATGTAGATACATTTGAGTGAAAAGGGAATTTCCAAGCAATGACTACGCATGAAATATGCTGAGCACGTACACCTGATGACTAGTCACATGACCTCACATTCAGTAATTGCACAACGCAGTTACGTCAAAGACAATTCCCAAACGGAAACAGAGTAGCACTTCGATTCACATGCAGGACGGCCAAGCGCTGCCAACGAAATAGACGTGAATTTGAAACTGCGGGTAAACCACGCAGCAAAAATATCGTCTTTTTCGTTGTCTCGATGTGTACAAATCGATTGACCTTACATCCTGTTCCTGATTCACCTGCTACAACTCAGTCTTTGAATGCGCATGCGCAAACATCGTGAAGGTATCTACTGACAGTCTCCACGCAAAGATGTACCTGTTTCTTACAACAACACGGCCATTCGAATACGTAGAGTAATAGGACGGGCTTAGAGGTAGCCAACGGAAGTCAAAAAGGGGGCGGGACTAGAAAGATTATGACTCGCCCCGCTTTCCGTCACTCCGCCCTCGTCATTCCCGGATTGTTACATACAGAACGCCAGGCAGCGAGAGAGACACACAACACCAAGTCTGAGTTCAGTTGACATTCAAAGAAATGCATAAAAATTTCCACATTATGTAATTCACGTGAACATTGTGTCAATCAATGCTACAATACAACTAAAATTAAATATCATCTGTCATTGATTCGAATGAAGCAACTGTTAAAATAAATATTACTGTGTTAGTTCGTTACTATTATTGGTATTGTTAATATTCAATCGATGTTGATACCATATCCTAAGCAATGACATTACCAAATACAATGTGGCAACCGATCCCACCATGACACCAATTATGACAGTTGCCATGCTGAAACCCAACACGCTGGCCTGTGCTCCACCCACTATTCCTCCAAACATGAGTCCAATGTTATAAAAGACACTTAGAATTGCATAAAGTGTTGAGTTACGTTCTTCGCTATTCGGTTGACCCGCCAACTCTGCTTCCTTGGACATATCAAAGTAAACCGATCCAAAACAAGATCCCAAACCAATGCCACTGATCACTTGACCAATAAGTAGTTGGGTTAGTGTATGAGCCACGGCTATAACTACCACACCCGCAGATATAGCAAACAGTCCCAGTAAGATAACCCATCGAGGACCAATCAGTTCGGCAAGCATACCAAACAATGGACACGACATGGCATACCATATTCCTGTTAGGAGAAACACTAAGCCAATAATTGTCGGCGACATATGAAAATCCCTATCCAAATGAGCTCCGAGAGTTGCCACCAAAGCCGACAAACACATATTAGCGAGAAATCCACAAAATGCTGTTGAAACCGTCCACATGTTGATAACATCTCTCAGTGGTACCATCACTCGTGATCTAACATTATCTGACGAAGACAAGAGACTGACCACTACCATCATATAACCCAACATCACTCCACCAGTCACAAAAAGAGGTAAGCCAAACCCACCAACTTTGTGGAGAATACCTCCAATCGCAGGACCACTAGCACCTCCAATAGCAAAACTCAACTCGAGCAACCCAGAGGCAAGCCCCATCTGTTCCGACGACGCAGCAGTTCCCAGACCGTACACAATCACATCAGTCAATCCGTAAGCGAATCCCTGCACCAATCGAATAATGATAGACAAACTAATGAATCCAGGCCAGCTACTCGTGTAACCCAAGCATCCAAATAGTATCGTGGACATTGCCAAGAGAAAAACTGTCAGACACAAAAGGCGTCGAGTTCCTATATCATTGATCACCCATTGAGAGCTAGCAATCGAGCCTAAAATAGCAGTTGAACCAAAGACACCAGTGATGATGCCCGTATACAGACTTGCTTCACTGACTGGTCGCCATCTTTCAACTTCCTGTGGGAAGAATGAAGCGATGACGGCTATTGGCAGGGCTACCACAAATCTAAGTCCTATCATAGTCATTAAAACCCATCGTTGGTGTCGACGGCGATCGATTGCGAGCTCCCTATCTGTCGCTTCTTCACATTGGGACATAACGCGAGTCCCGGATGTAGCCTTCTCTGCCTGTTGTCTAGCTACCTAATTATTCTAGAACATATTGCAAACTTTGGATAGATTTCCTACTGTGGTACACGGCGATTGCAGGTAAAAAGACTGATGTATTGTAAGTAAGCGATGTGTTATATAACCAATGATATGCTAACGTGCGCTAAGACGTAAAACTATCATATTACTACATTACATTACTCCCCTTCAGACGAAGGGCTAAAGTCCGAGTCTACAATATAATCATTCAGATATTGTGGGCGAGATCTTTGACGTTGAGATCTTCTAGGTACTTAAGGAGCTTCAGTACTTGAGCTATAATCTGATTCAACGGGATCAGGTAATTCTTCCGGATTATCCTCAGAGTCTGTGGAAATAACTGAGAGAATCTCTCTCTGTTGGTTTACATTTGTTTTAGTATCTAAAAGATCCCTCTGTTGGTTTACATCTGTTCTAATATCTCTAGAACGAAAGTTACATTGCACATATGGTTATATCTATCATGATGGAGAGTAACATCCTTCCTCCCATATGGTCGACGAACCTTGTATACTATGTCGGATATCTTTTTAACAATTTTATAAGGTCCCGTCCTTCGTGGACAGAAATCCACACTAGATCTCCAACACTGTATGGGGTAAAGTGCAACTTTGATTTGTTGTACTGTCTCTGTCTTTCATTTGACCTACGACTGTAGTTTTTCTTTACCTTTTGGTGTATGTCAGAAACAGATGTCAAACTGTTCTTTACATAAGCCATTGGTGATGTCGTCTTGTGTTCTGTTACCCTGAACACAGAATCTGCTGCAGCTTGTAACAACGTTCTAGGCATCTCTTTGAAAATAACTCTCTAGGGAATGTCTCCAATCGACTCATGGTACGACGTATTATAGGCCAGTTGGACTTGTGTCAAATGGTTTTGCCATGTTGTATGGTTACAATCTATCACCTTTGCTAGCATTTCTCCCAATGTCCTACTGAAACGTTCAACGGCACCATTTGCTTGGGTGTGATACGCCGTTGACTTAGTATGCGTATTCCATGTTGACTACAAAATTGCTCAAAAGCTCGACTTGTGAAACATGTTCCATTGTCAAAATGAACTACTTCTGGCAGTCCATATCTACCAATCCATTCTTGAATCTTGCAACTTACTTCTTCTGTTGTCTGCCGTTGAAATGGGCACAATTCCACATAGTTGGAAAATGCATCCTGAATAACTAAGATAAATTATAGTCCATTGTTGGTTCGAGATAACGGTCCTCTAATGTATATTTCGACTCTCTCAAACGGTTTCGCTGCTATAGGGCGTTCTTTCAATGGAGCTCGCGCTCCTTGATGTGGTGGCATCCTTTCCCCACATGTATGACAAGATTTGGTGTAATCCATTACGTCTCTGTTTACAGTGCTCCACCGAAATCGATCCAATGTCCGAGTCAATGTCTTCTTGACACCCTGATGTCCTGAGAAGGCATTATCATGCGCCAGCCGAAGTACTTCAGGTATCAGAGCAATAGCTACGACAATCTGCGAATGCCCTTGAGATGATGTTCTATGTAATATTCCATCTTTAGATAGCATTAACTTCTCCCGTAGTAAACGTTGTAATTGTAGTTGTTCTGGATGATCCAAACTCAATTGCTTCGATGTATCTCCACTAACATGACTAGACGACGCTGATAACATAAGATCTCTCATCTGGAAGTCCTTGAGAGTGTTTGTCGTCCAACAATCGCTCAACATGCAAACTTTTGGTGAGCTTCCTTGAGGCGAAAACAATGACGCGGGGCTTTTTATATTGTCTTCCTGAGTAAACTGTTCTTCGTCATTACCAAATCCAAGACGACTGAGAGCATCTGTCACTCTATTTTGATCTCTTTTTATGTATTCAGTAGTGAAACAGTATTCTTGTAATTCCATTATCCATCTGGCACGACGCCTCCACGGGTCTTTAGCAGTAGATAGATATTGGAGTGGAAAATGATTAGTCCGCAGCAAAAATTTTGTTCCAAGCAAATGGTGTCGAAAGTGACGAGTTGCCATAACGACTGCAAGAAATTCTCTATCATATATGTAGAGTATCGTCTCTCTGTCTTAGACAAAACTCTACTAAAATATGCAAGCGGCCGTAGTCCTTCTGAACTTTCTTGTGCCAGTTCTGCACCAATCCCTACAGTTGATGCATCTGTAGTCAAAACAAATGGTTTATCTGCCACAGGATGAGCCGAGATCGGTGCTGTAGACAGTTTTCGCTTCAAAGTATTAAATGCATCTTGACAATGAGTTGACCACTGAAATTTCTGTTCTCCGGCTAACATAGATGTCAAAGGTGCTGCAATTTTAGAATACCATGGAATAAATTGACGATAAAAACCGGTGATGCCCAAGAAAACCTTTACCTCCTTGACAGTTGTGGGTGTGGGTATTCTTTCAATAGCAGCAACCTTCTCTAGATCAGGATTAATTCCTTCTGCACTAATACGAAATCCACAGAATATTGCCTGAGTTGTAACGAATTGACATTTCTTCGCATTAAGTCGAAGTCCGTGTTTGTGAAGAGTTGTAAATGCTTGTTCCAACCGATCCAAATGTAATTGAAATGTATCTGAAACTATATCGAGATCATCCATATAGAGAACTAGCTGAATAGGTGTTAAAGTGTCCCAGAACTAGTGACATCATTCGACAAAACGTTGCTGATACTTCCTTCTAGGTGTCTACCTCCGACCGCGTCTGCGACCACGCATCGACTGCACTGTCGCTTGGGTGTCTAAACTGTCGTTGCCAAAGCGGTAACTGTCTGACGAGTAGATGACATATCATTGTAGATTGCCACGTCACATCCGGAAACTTGATGGACTGCTAAAGCAGGTAAACTGCTTTGATTGACTGGACTTGCATTTGCCGGTGCCGGGCTGACTGAGGGAATTCCGGCTAATCAAAGTTGGTTGACTTCCTCGGCTAATTCTTTGACAACTTTAGCGTTAGTAGTCTTGTCCCTTCTCAACAGAATTGGAATTCTCTTGGTAGACCATCTAGAAAGGCGTCTCTGGCCAAAGTAATCGCGGACGAACTATCAAACCCCGGATACGCTAGCCGTACTAACCTGTCAATGTCGTGCGCGAACGCCGCTGGAGGTTCTTCAAACTGTTTCCATTTTCTGCCACGCAACTCCTCCACCGCGAGCCGCCTATCTATTGCCCCACCGAGGAACTCCTTCTTTAGTTAAACAACGATAACATCAAAATCTTGCTTTTCCTCACTATCCAGACGTCGATAGTTTTCAAAGGCCGCCACTTCTAATCGAGATGCTAGGGCGAGTGCCTTCTATTCTCCCTCAAAACCTTTCAGTGCTGTCCAGACAGTAATACGGTCTAGAAAGGAAAGTATTTCCAGTTCCATCGAAAACCTGAGGCGCATCACGTTGAATTCTAAAATCCCACTCCTGTCACCAATGTGGTACACGGCGATTACAGGTAAAAAGACTGATGTATTCAAGGTAAGCGATGTGTTATGTAACCACTTAGATGCTAACGTGCGCTAAGACGTAAAACTATTATATTACTACATTACACTAGCATCCACGAAAAACGAGATATCACCTAGACTAATAGAAACTGTGGTGAGGCAATAGAAATATATATTACTATTAGTGTACTCGCCCTAGCTACGTACTACACCTGGCGCATCCTCACACTGTAGATGAGAGAACTAGAACGCCGTACGATAGCGGGTATGTGTCCACCCGCATACTCGGTCAATTGAATAAACAAACTCCCGCGCATCTCATTTCAGGCCGTCAAAGTCTCGTCTTGAACAGTCGGAGGCAGTCGAGGCGAAATCCGACGCGACCGTTCGTCTCGGACTCGCGATCTCGACCGGCTCGCCGCGTTTTGCGACTGGTTCAATACGACGCTGACGTTGACGCTGACGATGACGATAACGCTGACGAAGACGATGACGCTAGTGTGAGCGTCATATTGTGAACATGTCAACGTCGACGACGATCGTCGCAGCGTTCGTCCAGCGTTCGTCCAGCGTTCTTGACGCTGGAGTTGACTCAAGTTCAACTCTAGCGTCGATTCCGGAAGTGTGCCAACGTAACCGGAAAACACGTGATTACTTTCTACAAATCCAAGAACAGTCCTATTAAATCCCAGATTTGACATGGATGGTCTAATCGACATCGTGCGGAGTTATCCTTGTGTTTGGCGCGTTCAATTAATGAAATAAAACAATACAAAGACCTGACGCCTTCGTTGAAAGAATGGTTTGACCCACATTTGCCGTTGTTGAGATTCTCTAGCTCTACGCCTACGGCGACGAATGAGATGCAGAAGAATTACAAGTTTTTTGTCTATCTATGTTAGACAAGTGGTGTCACAATAACGTGCATCGCTCAGCGCTCGAGTATCCAGACCGGTGTTGACCAACGACGCTCACAGAAAATATTGTGAATAGTACAACGTTTTCGTTAGCGTCAGCGTCAGTGTCAACGTCCAGCGTCATCGTCAACGTCAGCGTCGTATTGTGAAGTATGCTTAATTAACAATTGCTTCATTCGAATCATGACAGATGATATCTAATTTAGTTGTATTGTAGCATTGATTGACACAATATGCACGTGACTTACATAACTATTATGGAAATTTTTACACAGTTCTTTGAATATCAACTCAGACTTGGTGTTGTGTCTCTCCCGCTGCCTGCCGTTCCCGTATGTCTCAATTCGGGCAATGACGAGGGCGGAGTTAGACTGGGTCGAGTCATATTCGTTATACCACCTCTAAACCTGTTCTATTACTCTACGTATTCGAATGGCCGTGTTGTTGTAACAAACAGGTACATATATGGGAGGCCGAGGCTAACGTACGGGACTGATAGCCTCGTACCTAGAGGACCTGGGTACGAGGCTAACGGAACTGAGTGCATACCTAGACTGTCCATTTCAATTGTCTTGATCACGATCACAAAACGATGACTACCTATACCAGGTCTAGATACGTAATCTAAACAACTAGCAAGTTTATGTGTTTACTTCCATGACAGCTAGGGTTTCAACATGTACAAATACGTATTGTCTAGCTAGGACTCGGCGTTTCAGTAGACGGTCTCAAAACTCTGCTGGACGTGTTAAAATAAACAATATTGTGTTAGTTAGTTACTATTATTGGTATTATTAATATTCAATCGACGTCGATACCATATCCTAAGCAATGACATTACCAAATACAATGTGGCAACCGATCCCACCATGACACCAATTATGACAGTTGCCATGCTGAAACCCAACACGCTGGCCTGTGCTCCACCCACTATTCCTCCAAACACAAGTTCAATATTATAGAAGACACTAAGAATTGCATAAAGTGTTGAGTTACGTTCTTCGCTATTCGGTTGACCCGCTAACTCTGCTTCCTTGGACATATCAAAGTAAATCAATTCATAACAAGTTCCCACCCCAATGCCACTGATCACTTGACCAATAAGTAGTTGGGTTAGTGTATGAGCCACGGCTATAACTACCACACCCGCAGATATAGCACAGTCCCAGTAAGATAACCCATCGAGGACCAATCAGTTCGGCAAGCATACCAAACAATGGACACGACATAGCATACCATATTCCTGTTAGGAGAAACACTAAGCCAATAATTGTCGGCGACATATGAAAATCCCTATCCAAATGAGCACCGAGAGATGCCACCAAACCCGACAAACACATATTTGCGAGAAATCCACAAAATGCTATTGAAACCGTCCACACGTTGATAACATCTCTCAGTGGTACCATCACTCGTGATCTAACATTATCTGACGAAGACAAGAGACTGACCACTACCATCATATAACCCAACGTCACTCCACCAGTCACAAAAAAGAGGTAAGCCAAACCCACCAACTTTGTGGAGAATACCTCCAATCGCAGGACCACTAGCACCTCCAATAGCAAAACTCAACTCGAGCAACCCAGAGGCAAGCCCCATTTGTTCCGACGACGCAGCAGTTCCCAGGCCATACACAATCACATCAGTCAATCCGTAAGCGAATCCCTGCACCAATCGAATAATGACAGACAAACTAATGAATCCAGGCCAGCTATTCGTGTAATCCAAGCATCCAAATAGTATCGTGGACATTCCCAAAAGAAAAACTGTCAGACACAAAAGGTGTCGAGTTCCTATATCATTGATCACCCACTGAGAGCTAGCAATCGAGCCTAAAATAGCAGTTGAACCAAAGACACCAGTGATGATGTCCATATACAGACTTGCTTCACTGACTGGTCGCCATCTTTCGACTTCCTGTGGGAAGAATGAAGAGATGACGGCTATTGGCAGGACTGTCACAAATCTAAGTCCTATCATAGTAATTAAAACCCATCGTTGGTGTCGACGGCGATCGATTGCGAGCTCCCTATCTGTCGCTTCTTCGCATTCGGACATAATAAGCGAGTCTCGGATGTAGTCTACTCTTCCTGTGCCTAATTAGTTAACTATTCTAGAAAATGTTGCAAACTTTGGACAGATTTTCTGGCATCTACGAATATTACCTAGACTATTAGAAACTGTAATGATGCAATAGAAATATGTATTATTATTGCTACATTATCATTGTATTAATGAATTAAAAGTACGGTCGGTCGGTCATCAAACGATTACTATACCCTTAGCCCAGAAATCCGGGCTTCGGGTAATTATTAGCTGCTACCTTACACAATGAATTGCCAGTTACTTTTTCTAGTATGGATCTAGAGTTCGAACGTTTGTTTTCGTCCAAAACTTTTGCCATGGCCGTAAACGAACAAACACGTTGATCAGTCAAGATCCGGGTAAAGCTGTGCTACCATCAGAATCCTGAGAGCCATGTGTATACACGGCTCTGGATCTGGGCACAGATATATATAAATATATATAAATATATATATATATATATATATATATATATATATATAAATACATAAATATATAAATATATAAATATATAAATATATAAATACATAAATATATAAATATATAAAAATATAAATAAATAAATATATATTTCAATACAACCAATCTACGATACAGGCAAATCCCATCAACTAAAATTACTCTCATTATTGCCTAACAACAATCTACTTAAAATCATGCGTGCATTATACGTATGATTCTATGCCTGCGTGCACTGATTGTTGTTGACGGCAGTTTGTACCAGTTTACTGCGCAATGTTTTCGTTGCAATATTGAAGATTTCCTGCAAATTTTGTATGAGAGAAACAGCAGAGCTTACGTTGCTGTTGTGGTCAGTAAAGTCGATCTAATGGCCGACATGTCAAGAGAAGAAACGAGTAGAAAGTGGAATGAGCATCTACACACTCATCTATGTCAATTCCTGGAGATCAGACAAATTAAGATCAAGAAAATGGCAGCAACCATTGCAGTCGGTGATTCTCATGAAAACAAATACATGTCGGAACGTCTTCAATTTTTTAAATCCCAAAGAATAACTGTTGAAGAAAAGGTAATACTGACGAGTGCAGCCACACACAAAAGAGTGCTTAGTCTAAAGGATCGTTTAAGAGAATTGTGTGGAGATGAACGTTTACTGCCTTCACTGCACACAGAGTTGCCATCATCATGGGTGACTGTAGAAGACAAGCTGGTTATACCACAACCTCACACGTCTGTCCCCATTACAGATGTCTCTTATGCAATGCAAGTGTATGCAAAGCACGGCCTGACAGAAGAAAGATGTCGTGAGTTACTAGTCTACCTGAACCGGGTTGGAAGGATTCTGTATTACTCGTATCAAAAGACTTTATCACAAGTTCTATTTCCTGTTCCACCATTTGTGGTCAATGTACTGAAGGCTGTTTTCAGACACGATCATCATCTTTTAGTATATGACAGTCGCTTTTTTGAGGCAGACATAGATCCCCAGCAGTTTGAGGAAATGAAGTGTGACCTTGTTTGTAACGGCATTGCGAGGGTGTCTATGCTGCTAGCGTTGTGGAGTGAGTTTCACCTTACTGCAGATCGTCATGTGAACGTGTTTATTAAGCTTTTGCTTGCTCTTGACCTTGCTTATCTCACTGGCTCATCAGATGTTGTAGTTCAGGAACTGTCAGACACTCTTGGTAGACAGGAGACTACATCAACTGTGTCAATGTCTACAGACACCATCAGCACGACATCAGATTCATATAATCAATTGAGAGGAGTAAGTCAGCAAACAGATCAGACGGACAGTTGCAAACAACTCATTTGCAAGCTAAAACAACATAATGTTGGCTTGTTGTTGCCATGGTTACTCAATGACGAGGAACCGGATGATGTGAGTCAACTTTGGTGTGCAGATGTAGCAGATGGAGTGATGCAAGTTGTAGTCGAATATTCATTTGCATATAATTGTCCTTTGGGTCTATTTCAACGACTGCCTGCTCGTTATCATCATCATCATCATCCTAATTATATTCGTCACTGGAGCAGTGGACTGCTGATGTGTTATGGTGCGGTGACTTTGGTGTTTAGTTGCAACAAGAATACTTCACCTGGCTTTCTACGTCTCAGTGCTAGAGTGGTCAAGTCACATCACAGTGTTGGCAGATTGTGGCATGCTCTTCTGCGTTGTGTGTCAGATGTAGAGGATCTTCTCCAGTCTGTTCCTGGTGTTCTTTTTGGTCGATCCATCTCCAGTGAGAGTTCGCCGACCATAAGTATAAGTTCTTTTCGCAGTCAACCTAATCATATTGTGCCTAATGAAAGATGGGGACCATTTGCAGTAGAAACTGTAATGGGAAAGTACAGTTCAGAGATGAAAAAGCATGTAACAGCTATAGTACAAGGTAAGCAACAAATACAAATACATGTACCGTGTTCTGCTGGTACATAGAATGTAAGTTTTATGTGTGTTTTGTATTGTTTAGTGTGTCCAAGTGTAAAGGAAGGTATTCCTCTCTGTGATGTTGTTTCACCAGAAGGGGGAACTCTAGTGGACAAAATGGATGTCCAAGAGATAGCAGCAGATATAGGAAAATGGTGGCCTAAACTAACAAGTATTATTGGTACTGACCAGTCTACAGTGTCGGAGATGCGTGTAAGTGATTCTGACTTCAGGTTTTCCCAAGCAGCAGCATCTCGTATATTAAGTGAGTGGCAAAAATTAAGAAATAATCGATTGCAAGTATGTGAATTGTATGATGCTCTACTCGTTGCCCACATTCCATCTTTACCACAACGGCATTTGAGTGATGTCATGTCACCCGATGCAGCATCTGGATTAGCAAAATCTAAAAAGACAACTGCACGTGGTGAGACAAGTCGAGCTGACTGTGAGATGGTCACTCCACTCATCATACAGAAAGTAGCTGAAAATGGTTCAGAGCGTTGGCATGAAATTGGTATATACCTTGGAGTTTCACATTCAGTGCTGACTGAATGTGATCAACCTCTGTACTCATTAAAAGAAAAATTGCGTAAAGTTTTGTCAGCTTGGAGAGATGAGAACAGACAAGCTGCAGTTGGTCAGATGTTGTCTGCTTGTGATAAAGCTAAAGTGGGAGGAGCAGTGAGGAGAGGATTGGACAGTGATATACAACATTAAATATTCTATTTTATTTTATTTATTATATAAGCAGTTTTTAATGAACGTGACATCATATAATAAACTTGAAGTTTGAATAAATTTGTATTGAATGATTTGTCAGGCTAGCGCGCGCTAGATTTTAGTCTCGCGTAGCCAGACCCTACCGCTGCGTCATACAAACCAAAGTCCACATTACCAAGGTCAGGCCTGTGAAGAACAACAAAATAGGTGGATATTGATGAGCCTGGTAAACTGTCTTTCATTCAACCATCTTGCTCAGAAAGAAAAATATTTGCATGTCGAGACATCGCAGCTAAATAATTTGTTTTTGTTATTATTATTTTAAATTTCATATCATCACATCAAAATAATTACGTTTGCTTAACATGTTATCTCGGCAATCTATTGGTGGGCATACACAGCTCTGAGGCGTTCAAACACAGCAGATAAGACAGGATTGCCACCAAGCTTAGATATCTCCTCTAATGTCCTGCAAAACAACAAACAACAACACAGTTTATCAAACAAATCTCAACAAATCTCAACAACAAATCTGTAATCAATTTTCCCATCTTTATTAATATCAATTAATTTCATGTTAATGTCAACTGTATGTACTATTGGTATATAAAAGCTGCTACTCATTTTCTGTTTATTAAATATAGTGAAAGTAATGTTCATAAAATCAAAACTAAATTTGGCCAAAATACATAATTAATATATCTTAATCATAAAATAAAAATCATGAAGATATTACAGTGATTGACAAAAGTCATTATATCATCAAACTAGAGAAGATAGTTGAGTCATCCTATAGCTAATCTGTTTGAGACTATTCAAGAGTAAACTCATCTTACTGTTCTTCTAGTGCAAACAGCACTTTCCTTGTGTATTCAAATGAACGTGCCTGTAAAGATAGATAAAAAGATATATTGGTGAGAAGATGGTTGGTTGTGAAGTGGTCGTTAGTTGAACCTTTTCTAGGTATTGTATAAAGTATCGCTTTACATCCACATCTTCTGTACGTTGTCTCAATATATCTGAAGAGGAAGCAACACATTGTATGCACACACACAAAAACAAACAAACAAACAAACAAACACACACACACACCACTCACTTATTAATTGCGTGCTCTGCATATTGCTGTATACTCCATGAATAATCGGGAACGAAAACTTTCCTTCTGTGATGTCTTCACAGTAGCTCTTGTTCTTTTCATACTAAACCCACACAATACACAGTAACAAACAGACAGCAATAGTTCAGCTACCCTATCGGCTATTCACCTCAGATGAACACAAATTGGCAAAATCGTCTCGAATTTGAAACCAGAGCCCAAGAACATCAAGCAATGGCTGGAAGTCACTGTCAACAAGACAAAAGTCTGATAATACAAATACTTTATAATAGTTTAATAATTTAAATTTTTATTGATCAAAATAATTAAAATTAAATTAAAATTAATTGATTTCATGAATTACTGGCAGACAATACACATACTATACATGTATGGCATGCATAATAACTTAATTAAATTTAATTTAATAATTTAAATTTAGAATAATTTAAATTTAATTTTATTTAATTGTATCCATGAATTACTGGCAGATGGCATACATACATGTATGCATATGTATGATGTGCATACTTGTTGGTTTGATGGCCATAAATATTACCTTTTATTTTCACTAAATAGCTGCATTAGATCCACTGCTAACTTGAAGAGACCGCCAGTCTCTACAACACAATTACATCAGTTGACATGATTTAGTGGCATATGATGTACTCACTCACTTTGTTTCACCATTCGTTTGTATTCGTCTTCGGTTGGACATATACATGCATCTCTCCAATAGATGTCCATCCCTTGACCTCGATGCAACTCAAGAAGCTGAGCTGGGAAACACAGTAAACAAAATTTAATTTCTTGTTTGTTTGTTTGCTTGTTTGTTTGTCTGTTTGTTTGTTTGTTTGTTTGTCTGTTTGTTTGTTTGTCTGTTTGTTTGTCTGCTTGTTTGTTTGTTTTGTTTGTGTATGCATGTGTGCTAGTGTGGTGTATGTGTGAGTGTGTGTGTGTGTGTGTGTGTGTGTGTGTGTGCGTGTGTGTGTGTGTGTGTGTGTGTGTGTGTGTGTGTGTAGACAAACCCGAGAACGACGACACAGCGGCCGGGTGTGCCAGATCCACAACTTTTTGCAGAGCCTGGAAGTAGACAAAGTTGGCTGAATTGATGACATGAGGAACTCCAAACACGTGATGAGCAACTGAAATCCATAACTCAATCAACCTCATAAAACTCAACCAATCAGACTGACAATAACCTGGAATGCCCCGACGAAGTCTCGAGTTGTCTTCAATATCATCAATCCTGCACAACAAATAAATATAAATTCTATACATAAATTACGAAATAACACAGACTAACATTAGACTCGCATTGTGCAACATTTGCGTAATGACCTTGATGATTTCTAATTTATCATCCGGGATCTTCAACCACACATTGAACGCCTACAACCCGATCAACCGTAAACACGACAAAAGCCTGCTCGTTGCACATATCATACCTCTATAAGATGCACACGCACAGCCTTGCCCGGGACCTGACAGATGTATTCGTACGGCTCCAGCAGCACCTGCAGTCGAAATCGAGGCCATTCGGTTCTCCAAGTGCAAGACGAAATGCACAAAATCCTCTTACACGTTCCTCTAACTCATCACCTGTTACAGAATGCACACGACGAGGGGGTACCACCGTCGTCGTTTCAGCCGCCATTCTTAACTTCCGGGTGAGATAAGGTAGGCGTGTCGTCTCGCGCATGCGTTGATACGCAAGATCCGCCATGTCTAAGCGAGGCGAGTATCCGCATGAATAGACGAGATGCGAACGTGTGTGAGCGAGTTGTCGGTTGTAATGCGTTTGTTTGTGACTTTTGAGGTCGTGGAGAAAGTAGTGGCGCGAAGTTTCGCATTTCTCTTGGTCTTCCAGCGTCAACTGCGCGGACAACAAGGGAGCGAAGAATCTATACATTATTGCTGTTCATGGCACTAAGGGAAGGCTGATCAGGCTGCCAGCGGCTGGATGTGGTGATATGGTGGTCGCTATGGTGAAGAAAGGATAGCCGGAGTTGAGGAAGAAAGGTGATGAGGTGTTCTCTTGGTTGCTATTTCTATGACTGCTGCCTTACTTGTCTGTTAGTCTGTTGGTTCTTCTGTCTTTGTGTCTGTCTATCGGTCTGTCTGTCTGTCTGTCTGTCTGTCTGTCTATGTTTTTTGTTGTCTGTCTATCTGTTTCTGTGTCTGTCTGTCTGTCTGTCTATCATTTATTTCTTACATCTGTGTTTTGTATTTATTTAGTATCTCCAAGTGTAAAGGAAAGTATTCCTTTGTCTCAAGTTGTTTAACCAGCAAGTGGCGATTTTGTGAGTCAAAGGAAGCTTGAACAGATAGCAGCAGATATAGGAAAGTTGTGGCCTAAACTAACAAGTATTATTGGTACTGACCAGTCTACAGTGTTGGAGCTGTATGAAAAGAATTCTGACCCCAGGTTTCTCAGGCAGCAGCATCTCGTGTAGTAAGTGAGTGGCAAATATTAAGAAATACCCGATTGCAAGTATGTGAATTGTATGATGCTCTACTCGTTGCTCACATTCCATTTGTACTACAACAGCATTTGAGTGATGTCATGTCACCCAATGCAGCATCTGGATTAGAATAATCTAAAGAGACAGCTGCACGTGGTGAGACAAGTCGAGCTGACTCTGAGATGGTCACGCCTCTCATCATAGAGAAAGTAGTCAAAAATTGTTCAGAGCGTTGGCATGAAATTGGTATATACCTTGGAGTTTCACAAGCAATGCTGACTGAATGTAAACGACTACAGTACACGCTGAAAGAAAACGTCAATTTAGTTTTGTCAACTTGAACAAATGAAAACAGACATACTACAGTTGCTCATTTGTTGTGTGCTCGTGATGAAGCTAAAGTGGGAGGAGCAGTGAGTAGAGGATTGGACAGTGATACACAACACTAAACTTATTTTATTTTATCTATTATATAACCAGTTTTTGTTTAATTAACATGATATCATATAATAAATCTGAAGTTGTGAATAAATTTGTATTTGAATGACTTGTCAGTCTAGCGTGTGCTAAATAGTTTTGTTTGACGTAGCCAGACTCTACCGCTGCGTCATATATATATATATATATATATATATATATATATATATATATATATATATATATATATATATATATATATATATATATATATATACTTACCAAAGTCCACGTTACCAAGGTCAGGCATGCGAAGCTTAAGGGCAACACAATAGGTGGATATTGATGAGCCTGGCAAACTGTCTCATTCTACCATCTTGCTCAGGTAGGAAAATGTTTGCATGTTGAGACGTCGCAGCTAATTAATTTGTTTTTGTTATTATTTTAAATATTATATCATCACATCAAAATAATTACGTTTGCTTAACATGTTATCTCGGCAATCTATTGGTGGGCATATATACACAGCTCTGAGGCGTTCAAACACAGCAGATAAGACAGGATTGTCACCGAGCCTAGATATCTCTAATGCCCTGCAAAACAACAGACAACAACACAGTTTATCAAACAAATCTCAACAACAATAGATGCCATTGTGGCTTGACATATTTCCCAATCTTTATTAATATATTAATTAATTTTGTGTTAAATGTCATACTATTGGTAAATAAAGCTGCTACTCGTTTCCTGTTTATTTAATATAGTCAAAGTAATGTCCATAAAATCAAAACTAAATTTGACCAAAATACATAATTAATATATTTTAATCATAAAATAAAATTAATATATTCTTACCAAAAAATAAATTAACATTTTTTGCATTCAGATATTACAGTGATTGAAGAATGTCATTAGATCATCAAACTAGAGAAGATAGTTGAGTAATCCTATAGCTAATGTGTTTGAGACTATTCAAAAGTAAACTCGTCTTACTGTTCTTCTAGTGCAATAAGCACTTTCCTTGACATTATATAAATATATAAATATAGTATATCTCGAGCTCAAGTGACATGACAAGAGAGAGGCTCGCTTCTCTCGCCAATAAATATATAAATACATAAATATATAAATATGTAAATATGTCTCAAGTCTTTGGATCAGAAGAGTACTACTGTGGCCACATCGCTAAACGTGTAGACAAAGTCCTTCAATGTCAGGAGAAATTATTGGATATAGCTGCTACTACTACGATCTTGTCTATCCTCTTGCAAGATCAATAATTTGCTGAGAACAGTTCCACCAAACAAAGGTATCCAGCAACTGGCCAAATTTGATTCAAACCTACAGGTATGTCTTGATGCCATCATTCGATGTTCCACCTCAGACATGTCTTGGTTGCAGGCTTCATTGCCTGTTCGTCAAGGGGGACTAGGCCTACGAGAGGCGGTGAGAATGTCCTCTTCTGCATTCATTGGCAGCTGTAACTCCGTTTGGTCATTGTGTTCTCGTCTTCTACCAACTACGCCACTTCTGGAGGAGTCAGTGCCCAATAGTAATTATTCGTCGCCTGACTCTAGTGCTCTTCCTGGAGAGTCTGCTGCTAAGGATCATATTCCATTGATCTTACCTCGAGTAGTCAACGTGACCTACAACGTCTCCTGGACGCCAAGCTTTCAACAACCATCTTAGAGAAAGCAAGTTTGAGAGATCGTGCTGGACTAAACATGATATCTGCTCCTCACGCTGGAGCATGGCTAAGGGCAATACCCAACCCCAATCTCAGCCTCGCCATGCCCCAGAGGGAGTTCATAATCGCTGTTCGCACATGGTTGGGGATACCTTTCTTCCCACCTCCTCCAAGCTCAAAGCGTTGTTCTTGTGGACAGGTTTTAGACAGTTATGGGGACCATCTACTGGGTTGCGGAGAGGGAAACTGGAGAAATAGACCACACAACGCTCTTGCTGACGTAGTATTCAAAGCACTATTATCTGATAATGCCAATTGTCATCGTGAGCAACGGCTTTGTGGTGACTCGAATGCAAGACCAAGAGATGTATACCATCCAGATTTTGAGAGAGGGCGACCGACTTACTTTGACATCACAGTAAGAAATTCTCTCCAACCAACATATATGGTAAAGGCAGCTTGTCAAGCATGGGTTGCGGCAGAAGCTGGAGAAAGAGAGAAAGAAAGCTCATATAAAGACATTGTTAGTGAGAATGGAGGTGTGTTTTATCCACTAGTTGTTGAAAGTCTGGGCTTGTGGTCGCCGACTAGTCTCCAGATTTTAAAATCAATCTGCAGAAGAGCAACATTCCACAGTCACCTCACAATGAGCCAGGCCACGTCCTTTTTCCACCAACGGCTTTCTATTAAACTCTGGTTGTATAATGTAAAGATAATTCTAGAGAGATTGTCTGTAGATTGCTCTGATGACATTCTAGACTTTTGTAGAGTGGGGGTTTGGGTTGGTTTTGGGTTAGTTTTTAAAAATATAATAAAAAATATGTATAAATATAAATATATAAATATAAATGTATAAATATATAAATATATAAATATATACATATGCAAATATATAAATACATAAATATATAAATACATAAATATATAAATATATAAATATAAATATATAAATATGTAAATATGTAAATATATAAATATGTAAATGTATAAATATATAAATATGTAAATATATAAATATATAAATATGTAAATATATAAATATGTAAATATATAAATATATAAATATATAAATATGTAAATATGTAAATATACAAATGTATAAATATAATATATCTCGAGCTTAATTAACATGACAAGAGGGAGGCTCGCTTCGCTCGCCAATAAAGAGATCTTGCTAGTGACGGCATCAGTAACTAGTATGCAAAATGAGACTTTATTACAGCAAACCTTATAGTAACAGTAACATGCATGGGGATCGAGTTCATAATATGAACTACATGGCTCTTGTTGTCTTCTCGAGCTGGAGCATTTCCGGCAAAAGCTCCTCCTTCTCGTGTGATTCACGTGCAGCGACTGCGCGGAAGAGCCTGGCTTGCGAGGCTACGAGCAGACTGTGATTCTACGACACCATTTACTACCATGGCTTTGTCCGCGTTCCATCTAGTCACTTCACTCATTACGCAACATACTTAAACATTTTCAAATACTTACCCCTTTGTGGGTTTGCAGGAACAAATAGATGCAGTAGCTACTTGGCGTAGACTAGGCATATCACAAAAGTCATGCATGATGTCACATTGTGTGTGCAGCAACCAAATGCTATTAGTTAAAAGTGTTTTTGTAGTCATAGTAGAATGAAGATAAGTTCTAACACGACGAAATGCAGAAAATGATCTCTCCGCAGTGACCGTTGTACCTGCATTGTATTGTGAGATACAGTCACAAGAGTACGTACACCTCCGAGAACATTGTGGTCAAAGGCGTCACGTATTATGGGCTAGGGTACGTAGGTGCTAGCCCCCACTTCTTGAGGGCGTGCTTCATTAAATAAATTATTATTGTATTTAATCTCGAGTTGTTGGAGAATCACGCAGTCCTAGTTTTAACATGTTACACGTTCTCAATGACGTCACACGTTCAACTTTATTGACGAGCCCCCTCATATTTAAACCCTCGTGACGCCCTTCTTTGTGTTGGCCATAGCGATAGGAACGTCAAATACACCATTTCATTCAGTAGCATCTCGGTGGTAGTTGTATAGTAGTTTCAAGGCGATCTATGTTGCGTAATAATTATTGCAAGCTGAGACTAACTCAGGTAATATTTGTAGTTATCTCTCAGTCTGAAGTCTTCTTAGACAAGTCATTTGAATAGGTTTCAGCTAGTGTATTGTGAATTGCAACATCGCGTTTCACTGAGTGGTTACAGACCGTATAATCAACGGAAATATTCTGTGTAAGTATTGTTCGTTATCAGGAGCAAATGCGTATACAAATGGGTAAAAGTACCGAAGCAGCCATTTCTTATGTTTTCCCACAGGGCTAAATCTACGCCTATGTACTGTCATGTGCACAGTTAGGCCTCCTTCTGTTAGACTCACTGCTTAACAACGTCTGCGAGATCTTGTCACCGTATTACCCCGCCTAGAAGGGCAGGTGCTCTTATTAGAGCATTTGGTACTACACTGTACATGTATGTGCCTTTGTACGGTGTGGTTAGGGAATAGGGTAGAAGCCATGGAGTTCCCGGGAGGATCACGGACAAAGGAAAACATCATTGATAGCTACAGTTCTGATGAAAGTTTGCGGCAATTCTAACTGATGCACGGAGTTTTTGTCGCTGAAAATCTATCTGTGCATGAAGCAACCAAATCAAGATATATGGCTATCAGTGATGTCTTCTTGCGTTTGCAGTCCTCCAGGGAATTCCATGACTTCTAGCCTATTCCCTAACCACACTGTACAAAGGCACATAGTACCAAATGTTCTACTAAGAGTCCCTGCCCTTCTAGGCGGGGTAATACGTTAGTGCCCCCATTGTCCCTATGCTTCCTACGCCTATGTACTGTCATCTCTATAGGTAGGCCTCCCTCGTCAGACTCACTGCTTGTATGTATAGATCCGAGCTTTAAAAAGATCTAGTGATGGCATCAGTAAATAGTATGCAAAACGAGACTTTATTAGTTAGAGTAAGCCTTAGTAACAGTAACATGCATGGGGATCGAGTTCATAACACGAACTACATGCATGGCTCGTATTGTCTTGCAATACTTCAAACGTTCCTTGGATCATTTTCTCATCAGCGAATATACCCCTGCTACTACTACTGCACCAACCAGGGTACCGCCAATGAACAACATGGCTGATTTCCAACCCTCCGTAGTATTAGCTGGAAGTATTTCCGTCACATAGGTCCTCAAAGCCGACTATATAAAACAGATAAAATTTGTTCAGCAAACTCAAGCTAATTAGACTTAAAGCGTTCAAGTAACTAACCCATCCTCCGCTTTCTGTTATCCATCCCATCAAACGCTCAGTAAAAATTGAGATACCCACGTGACCAATTTCTTGACCAGCTGTCCTGCCCCTGTATCCCTGAATGTTTTTACAGCCAGTCTGGCACCAAACAGAAACAGAACTGCCACACGTCCCCAAGTGATTGTTCCTTGAAAGATTTGAGATGCTATATCTTTGAACGTATTATACGCTGTCTCCGCAGTAACTCTTAGCATAGCAAGTAGCGGATTCAGTTGATCAAGTTTTTTATCCACCTCCTTGGCCAACTCCTTGAGGTGCTTTGCCATCTCTTTTACCACCTCCTGATGAGAGACAACTATGCCTTGTTCTGGGAGCTGTGTCTGCTCTGTACCTATCTCTTCGTCAAGAGCTTGAGCAAACATGTGAGTAGACAACTCCTCTACATTGAACTGATTTCCTCCTGCAGCCATCTAGCTGTCGATCAGCAAACTCTAAGCACAAATCCGAGTTGCTTTGGATAACAAAACTAAAACAAATTAATTTAAAAATCAATTGTTTTAATTTTGGTTAATCAAAACCAAAACTAATACTAAAATCATACGTAAATATTGTACTAAAATTGTATTAGCCTTATTTGTTTTAGTTGACAATTTTAAGATATTATATGTGACCTGTGTGCCATTTGCGCAAAGAACGCGTTTATCTGGAGCTCCACCCATGCCACAACATCAGGTCTTAAGAAATTGGTAAGAGACTATCTGACGACCGTTTAGCTAACAGTTGCTTTGACTCGGCCAGGGCCTTAGCCTCACCCCAGCATTAATGCAGCCCCGGATGTGCTTAATACCACGATCGTGGTGTTGTCAACTAGAATGACGAAGAATAGTATACCGTTCTAGAGACCAGTTGCACTTACGTGAGCTAAACTGACCACCCCACGCGTGGAGGACAGCCGGGACATTTCGATAAGTTAGAAGCCTGTTTTTCTCGGTTATCGCAACAGATTGTTAGATTCCGACAGCTGACGTCGCTACAATGCTAAATTGCAGTACGCTGATGGTCGAGACCTTTACGAAATTTCCCTCAGCGAGTTGTCCGAGGACGTCGACGTGTGGCCGCAGCGACAACCTGCATCCACGCCGGATGAAATTTTATTCTCTGAAAGCAAACTGCTTTGAAAATTGGAATGCCGTATATTGTTGCCAGTTCCTCCTGAGACAGTGTAACGGCTTCTTTAGCTTGTGACAGTGTCAACATCTTCACTGCTAGGTCTGCATGCATGCTGTCGTTCTCATGTACTACATTGTCATCAGTTTCAATGTCGTCGGTAATTTCGCTTGCATATAAACTACAATCAAGTGGAGGAACGGTTTTGTCGTCTTCTTCTAATTGCAGTCTCTTTGCATTCCTTTGCTGTACTCGTTCGTACCGTTCTGTCGTCATTGAATGCCTTGACGACTGTTGCAGTTTTTGACTAGAAACCTGTAGTAGATTAGAGAGACAGGTTGCATAGTAACATAATCCGGGGTAGAACAGTGTTCCCGGATGCGGTAGATTAGTGGCGCGAGCACTAGAAATATATGCTGAGTTGTGTTCAATACATTGGCGACGAGGATGGACAAAGCCACAGCGAGTGGAACAACAACAGCCACACCAGAGGCGTCGCTCAATAGGGGCCTGGGTGGGCCATGGCCCCCCAATATTAGTAGGCGTGGCCGTCTAGACAATTGACAATAGACAATAATCCTAGCGCTGGCCCTCCAATTTTGGACGTCCAGCGACGCCTCTGGCCACACCCATGCCTGTGGCAGCGTTCGGCAGGCTAGACGCCTTTGATGCGGAGTCCGACGAGTGGTCGCAGTACGAGGAACGAATGTTGTGCTATTTCGAAGCCAACGGCATCACGAATGAGTCCAAAAATTAAGGAAATTTTTCTGTCAGCAGTCGACGTAAGCACGTACAAGTTATTGCGCTAGTCTCATCCCCAGACTCTCTCGCGCTAGTCTTGTCCGGTGCCCGTATGACAATTCCAGGCGCGAGAGAGTCTGGGATCATCCCGCCTACTTCCTGCCATATCTCCTTTCTAAATGCTCACTAAGTGTCACCCCCAACGTCATCAACTGTCACCTCGAACGTTTTCAAGTGTCCCGTAACTTCAAAATCATATTAGCGTTAGTCTAATCCAATAAACGTATCACAGTGGATGCTATGACCATTGTTTGGTGTTTGTGGCATATCTAGCACTTGCAGACAACTGAAGCATGTTGAAAAGGTAAGTCTATGGAGTGTTGGTGACGAGTGTCGTGTAGGCTTGTAGTCTGAGATTTACAATTGGCGGAGTGATGACTTTCTAGCTAGTTCACACGCGGCCATTAGCGTTTGTGCGCATACTAGACTCTGTAGCAAAAAGCGCGCAATGGCAAGGGAAGAGGTTGATCTTGACATGAAACTACCGTCTGGAGGGTCAACTTGAAGCTTCCAGGGCTATTCTTTCGCGAAAAGATGTATTTGTTTCATACTTGAAGATTTCTCGAATGGTAGACGGTAGTTTCATGTCAAGATCAACCCCTTCCCTTGCCATTGCGCGCTTTTGGCTACAGAGTCTAGTGTGCGCACAAACGCTAATGGCCGCGTGTGAACTACGTAAAAGATCATCACTTTGAATCCGCCACTTGTAGATCTCAGACTACAAGCCTACACGAAACCCGTCACCAACACTCCATAGACTTACCTTTTCAACATGCTTCAGTTGTCTGCAAGTGCTGGATATGCCACAAACACCAAACAATGGTCATAGCATCCACTGTGATACGTTTATTGGATTAGACTAACGCTAATTTGATTTTGAAGTTACGGAACACTTGATGACGTTCAGGGTGACAGTTGATGACGTTGGGGTGACACTTAGTGCGCATTTAGAAAGGAGATATGGCAGGAAGTAGGCGGGATGATCCCAGACTCTCTCGCGCCTGGAATTGTCATACGCGCACCGGACAAGACTAGCGCGAGAGAGTCTGGGGACGAGGCTATACTGCGCAACTTGACGGCTTCCGCCAAACCGAGAGAAAGGTCTTTCACAGATCTGAGGGAAGCTCTGTTCAACCACTACAACCCCAAGCCTTCGGTCATGATACAGAGACTGCGATTCGATTCGAGAGTCCGACATATGGGTGTGTCAGTTGCAGAGTTTGTGTCCGCGTTGCGAGCGTTATCAGACACTGAACGATATGCTCCGCGATCGTTTAGTTTGTGGTATTGATGATAAGCGCACGCAGCGGCGTTTGTTAGCAGAAATGGAGTTGTCGTTTGCGCGGGCTTTGGAAATAGCGCGCGCTACAGAAGCGGCGGGTAAGAATGCGCGGGAGATAATGGCGTCCAAAGTTGTTGACACGACAGAAGAAGCGGAGGGTGCAGCGGTTGTACACCGAATGCAACCACAAATGCCCAAAACCTGTTATCGTTGTGGATGGTCAGGACATTCTCCTACTGAATGAAAGTTCAAAGAAGCCAAATGTTTTGCATGCAAGAAAGTGGGACACCTCAGTCAAGTCTGTAGATCAAAAGGGGCAAGGCAAGAAATCCAGTCGGATTATGAAAACACAGCCAAAACCGCAAACCACACAGCAGGTGGAACGGGCAGAGGATGACGAAGAGGAATCTTTAGAGCTGAAATACATATACCTTGTAAGCAAATCCAAAGTGGTTCCCTTGACGACACAAGTGAAAATAAATGGGAGATGCTTGACAATGGAGATTGACACAGGAGCAGCAGTGACAATAATTAGTGCCAAAGCGTACAAGACAATGTGGGCCCGTCTCTTCCACTTCTTAGAGAGAGTACCACCATAATAAGAGCATACGCGGGCAGAGTAATTAAAGTGTTGGGGACTATTAAGGCCAAGGTACAAGAGGCAGACAAGGCCCCTCCTAAACAACTGGAGTTACACGTGGTGGAAGGAAACGGACCCAGTTTGCTGAGTGGAGATTGGTTACGACACAGACAGGTGCATTGGAAAAAGCACTGTTCAGTCTACACACACACACACACACACACACACACACACACACACACACACACACACACACACACACACACACACACACACACACACACACACACACACACACACACACACACACACACACACACACAGTAGCCTAAAGGAGCTGTTAGAAGAGAACAGAGAGGTTTTCCAGGATGACCTTGGAGAGCTGAAAGGTATCCAAGCCACACTCAACACAAAGGTACAAGCAACACCACGTTTTCATAAGGCACAAAAGGTGCCATATACACTGAAAGAGAAAATGGAAGAAGAGCTGTTCAGGCTTTAAGCAGCAGGTATTATTAGCCCAGTGAAATTTTCAGACTGGGCCACACCAATCGTTCACTGGTGAAGTCCAATGGAACAGTAAGGATTTGTGGAGATTACAAGACAACAGTAAATCCCATATTGGAAGTTGACCGACACCCACTGCCGGACATAGATGACTTGCTGTCACAGTTAGCAGGATGGGTAGCATTCTCAAAACTAGATCTGAGCCGAGCATAACAACAGTTATGCCTGGAGAAACAGTCCCAAGAACTGAACCATTAACACGCATAAGGGACTGTTTCGGTACCACCGGTTACCGTTTGGAATAGCCTCGGCACCAGCCATATTTCAGAGGATCATGGAAGGGTTGTTAAAAGACATGTCGGGCGTCGTGGTATATCTTGACGATATTTTGATAACGGGGAAGAGTCAGACTGAGCACATGGAGAACTTGGGAAAAGGTTTGAAGAGACTAAGAGAAACTGGGTTGAGATTACAACAAGACAAGTGTCAGTTCATGAAAGATTCTGTGGTGTATCTAGGATATCGAATCGACAGAGATGGATTACACCCACGGAGGAAAAGGTGAGGGCCATTCGAGATGCACCGATGCCACGAGGATGAAGACAAGGCTTTCCAGGAATCGAAAAGGTTGTTGACATCTTCTCGGGTACTGGTACACTACAGTACCAAGTTACCACTGTTGCTGGCATGTGATGCCTCGCCTTTTGGACTAGGTGCCGTTTTGTCGCACAGACTTGAAATGGGAATGAACATCCCATTGCCTTTCCATCGAGATCGCTTTCACCAGCGGAAAAAAATTATTCACAGATTGACCGTGAAGGGGCTGCAATCGAATTCCACCGTTATATCTATGGTCGACACTTTGAACTTTTGTCTGATCACAAACCACTGAAAGGACTGCTTTGCGAAGTATGAAGCATTGCAGTGACGGCTTCGGCACGGATTCAACGGTGGGCGCTACTATTGGTGGGATATCAGTACACCTTTCGCTACAAAGCAGGAAAAGGCACAACAACGCTGACGCACTAAGCCGAGTGCCCCTACCGGATCTACCACACCATACATGCCAGCCGGGAGCAATGGTTCACGTTTTCGAGCAGTTGGAGAAACTTCCAGTTACAGCTACACAGATTGCATGGTGGACCACCAACGACCCAGTACTGTCTCAAGTGTGAACATGGGTTAGAGAACGTTGGCCACAAAAAGTAGCAGAATATGTACGTCCATACAAGATAAGGAGTCACGAACTGTCTGTGGAGGCTGACTGTGTAGTTTGGGGGACCAGGGTTGTGATACCGCCTGCAGGACGCACACGAATCTTGACAGAGCTTCACGAGGCCCATCCTGGAACTGCTAGGATAAAAGGATTGGCAAGGGGTGTGGTCTGGTGGCCAAGTATTGACGCAGAGATGGAACAGCTGGTCAGGAAATGTGAAATATGCCAAATGAACCGCCCAAACCCTCCTTCAGCGCCATTACACCCATGGGAGTGGCCAAAAAACCATGGTCGAGAGTACACGTGGACTATGCAGGACCGTTTCTAGGGTCGATGTTCCTAGTAATAGTGCATGCACATTCAAAGTGGATTGAGGTTTACAACACAGGGCAGGCATCTACAAGTTTGGTGACCGTATGTAAACTGCGACAAGCTTTTGTTCAACACGGACTTCCAGACGCGGTAGTCTCGGATAATGAGCCATGTTTTACCAGCAGAGTGTTTTCAGAGTCCATGAGGCAGAATGGCATCCAACATATCAAGGTTGCACCATATCACCCAGCTTCCAATGGTCTGGCAGAGCGTGCTGTCCAGACATTCAAGGCTGGAGTGAAGAAAATGATAGTGGGTACTTTGGAAGATCGGATTAGTCGTTTTTTGTTTGCATACCAAACAACACCACACATCATTACAGGAGTATCTCCAGGCGAACTCTTGATGGTACGGAACCTCAAGACTCGCCTGGACTTGGTCAGGCCAGGGTTAGAGGAACGGGTAATAGATAGTCAGGCCAGGCAGGAGGAAGGCCATGATCGAACGGCGCGGGACAGAGTTTTACAAGCGGGAGACACCATTTATGCTCGAAATCATAGCAAGGGAGCCACCTGGATTCCTGCCAAAATAGTGGATGCTACAGGGCCATTGTCATTTAGATGTCAATTGGCAGACCAAAGGATAGTACGTAAGCACCAGGATCAAATCCGGCGCAGAGAACCGCCAACTGCTGTGCAAAAACAGGAGGCCAAAGCAGGAAACCCTGATCAAGGAACTAGGTCAGAGAAAGAGGATGTAGAAGCACCTCCAGATCCCAATAAACGACCACAACCGGAAACCATTCAACCAGATGATCAACCAACCGGAACAACAGCTGGGGAAGTACAACTGCGACGATCAAACAGAGTGATCAGACCCCCGGACAGACTGGACTTGTGTAGTAAGTAGTGACTATAGTTGGGGGAAGGAATGTAGTAGATTAGAGAGACAGGTTGCATAGTAACATAATCCGGGGTAGAACAGTGTTCCCGGATGCGGTAGATTAATGGAGCGAGCACTAGAAATATATGCTGAGTTGTGTTCACTATAGAACCTAATCTGGATTCGTTTGGCCTTCCGTTGCAGAAGATTTTACTCCTACGAAGTGATCGCAACAGACGCGTGTGTACTTCAAACTGATCTGTTTCAGGTCTTTTCTGTTGATAGCAATGATCCACGCCCTCGTCGCCGTTCCGTCAGTTTTCAAAATTTCTCGCCTTTGACCGTCACAATAGCTGGCAAACAAACGAAACTAATGCCTCTGTCACGATCGGCACGGTTACCGCAACCCACAACAGACTAATACAGCACAGAAGTTTTCATTGCGATATTATAGTATCGAATGTCCTCCAGCACGTGCGAACGTGAGTTGGTTCACGTCTACTGCAACCGGCTATATAGAACCGTCAAACACGACAGGGTCTGGAATTCTGCAACTTTGCGCACAGCTATGTAGAGAGAGCCGACTATAGAGCACAAAGGCCCAGGAGCGGTTCCCACAGACCGAAGTCTGGAGGCCTGTTCTTTAGCTATAGAGACTGATAAACCTGGCAGCTCCGTCAGATTTCAAAACCTTGACGCGTTTGCAGGTTTTAAATCAATGCCGGTTCCAGTAGTGCTAAGCGTACTGGATAGACAAATTAAACAAGCCCATCTCGACTATGCACAATGCGAAGAACTCAAACAAGTCAGAACAACGGTATAGTGCCACCAAACTACACAGTCAACACCTCTTATTAATCAGAGTGAAAACTCCAACACTCACTTGTCGAGTTTCTGCTTCTTTTGATCGTCTAGACACGCACGCGCATCAAACATACGTAGGCGCGTAGTCTAGACGGTGTACATGTACCTGCAGGCAACAGTGGAAAAATGTCGTCCTGCCGTTCGTCGTCCACTCGCGTGAGTTGGGGATAAATGCAGGCCACAGGGAATATGCAGTGAAACAGCTAATTTTTCCTTGGATTTTTACTGTTCTTGATGAAAGAACCCACATACCAATATAGTTGGGAAATCTGAAACCCAGTCTGAGCAAAGAACTGATGCGTACGGTATACCTCCACGTCAGGAACGCTGCTAGATCAAAATGATGTAGTAGGAAATAAAATTTCGTCGCAGCAGGGCATGAATCATTATCTAGCTAGCTGCAGATTACGAAAACCTACTGGAAACTTCGAAACACAAGCATAAATCAATGCAGTTGTTAGTTGCTTCCAACTGACTAAACCAAATTTCCTTTAAGTCGGTGGGCTGCAGCAAAACGAGAAAACGCAAGTCTACAAATGGTATAATGGGCGCGAGCAAGGCATTAGAATTCCGAGGCAAAGGAATAGTGTAAATTGTAAACTTTTTAGCTACTATTATTAAAACTCTATCATATAGAGGCATGCACTTTCTCTATTTCTTGGCTTATCTTCAGCCTTTTGGAAGACAGAAATGTTGCAATGTTTTGTTTGCCATGTCATTACCACCCTACGTGCACTCGTCCAAGGTCACGACTACCAACCAGACTGATAGACACGTACACACACACACACACACATACACACACACACACACACACACACACACACACACACACACACACACACACACACACACATATGGGTGTCACTTATATATATACATATATATATATATAGGCAAGATGTAGCAGTAGCAACCAAACAAGACCAGGAGATGTTTATCATCCAGATTTCGAGCGCGGTTTGCCTGCCTACTTTGACTTATCGGTACGAAGTTCCTTACAACCGTCTTTTCTCACTCAAGCAGCAAGTCATCCAGGTGCAGCATCTGATGCAGGAGAGATGGAAAAGGACGAACGACATCACCTGAATGTGTCCAGCACAGGCAGCCTTTTTCATCCGCTAGTAGTAGAGACTCTGGGTCTCTGGACAGCTGCTAGCCTTCAAGTGCTCAAGATCATAGCACGTAGAGCTTCGTTTAAACATAATGTTTCAATTAGCCAGTCTGTTTGTCATTTTCATCAGCAACTCTCTACTAGACTGTGGTGTAGCAACGCTAAAATGATACTAGCTAGATGTAGTTTAGATGGTACTGCTAGTCCCCTATGGGACCTATAATATAATATATATGTTTATAAAAAAAAAAAAAAAAAAAATATATATATATATATATATATATATATATATATATATATATCGATACGCGGCCATGTCTTTTGTCCGTTCGCAACCGAAATCGGCAAGCACACTCGGCACGCGAAGGAGAAGGTTTGCAAAATATCAAAAAAATTATGCACCCGGTTCCCTCTCAAAGGGTCAACCCCCGCGTAAAATTTCTCGATGACGCAAACGCTTGACATTCCAGTTTATTCAAACACACGCCCACACCAATCCTGTGTAGACTGTACGTACTACATGTGGTTTTCCTTCGCCAAGCTTTGAGCAATCAAATATATCTTGCCGATGGAACTAAGGGTGCATTTCCTTTACCTAATCCGACTAATCCAATTATATGGATTAGGTAATCCATTCAATCCGTCTAATCCGCGTATCGGCTGGATTAGCGGGATGAACTGGATTAGTTAATCCATCGAATCTGGATTAGTTGGATTAGGGAAAAGAAATGCACCCTTACTCTTCTAGCGCTTGCGTTTCTCTGCAAATTCCGATTGCATTTGCACCAAATCTAACCTACGAATTTTCTGCGCAAAGCGCTACACTGGAAGTGTGTTGATTTCTACCGAAAAAGCGAAAAGAGCAAGATTCCAATTCAAAAATTCAGGAACCTCGCAACAAAGATTGCGCGTGACCTGCGTCTTCCGTCAGAACGCTACATCTTGTCAATATTGTGTACCAGGCTTTAGACATTTTAGGTCGCTTGATAGCTGAAAAAAATTGAAGGAGCACGCGTGCCCACGTGCACCCGTGATCCCTACCCCCGTTTCCTACACCTAGGTGTCACTACAAATTAATAGTTGTGAGCGTAGCGCTAGCTAAAACTGCTCAAGACCTATTTGCATTCAACAATGGCCAAGGACACGTCACTGGCGCTATTGTTTGTACATCGCGGATTGGCAGACTCTGACAACATCGTAGCTTGTGTGGTTGACTTGTAAGAATGTTTGTCAAAATCGTATGGCCTTAAAGTTAAAAGTTTTCATAACTATAATGGATAGAGCCTAGCAAGTAGCAAGACGTTCAATTAATTAAGTGTTGACGTTTTGATCTGCATTGTTGCACTGTTTTACAATCATTGCAAGTTAATTGAATAACAGCATTAGTATATATCATTATCATTAATTGAAAGACTCATGACGTCATCAAAAATTGACGTACAATCTTCCTTCAGTGAGTAACCCTGCGTAGGCCACTGCTCGATCACTAGTTCCAGGGCCGGATCCAGAGGGGGTAAGGGGTTCCAACCCCCTCTTTTTCAATAGGCGTGCTTCAATAATTTCATATAATTTCATTAGAAAAGAGAAAATTAGTAATGCTATAAATAATTGCTAACGGTGAACACCCTCTTTCCAAATTCCTGGATCCGGCGCTGAGTTCTAGACACAAGCTAAACTGTAATTTTTGTTTTCTCATTACACGTGTACTGTAAATAGTTAGAGCTTCTACCTCTTTTGTTGTGTTGTTAACATATAGCAACGTGCGTCATTGCAATCCGCTCTCGTGACCATTTAACAATCTATTCTAGAGGTGTAGACAGCACTTAATATTCAGGTTGATGAATCACATCAACTTCCGGTTTAGTTAAGGATGAGGTAATTAAATAACTAATATATATGCAACAACTATTACAACGTGAATTGTTTTCAGCATTTTAGTTGTAGTAAACTAAACACCGTATTGACAATTCCAATTAGCGAGAGTTAAACGGTCACGCCTACTAGCGCACGTTAGACCGGAACAAATAACTATTTGCTGTCTACGACTTGGGCACAGTCAGCAAGGCTAGAACTTCTCTACAGTTGCTTGAAAGTTGTTGAATCACGCCTTAGTTAAATGCGCACAATACCCGGACACTGAATAAATACTTGAAGTTGCTCTACACGGCTATGTAAACTAGGTTTGTAAATTTCTTACCTGGTTTGGCACTGAGTGTTGACATTCCACTGACGTAGGAACCGGGGGGATGGGGGCATTAAGATCCCTTGCTCACTGTAGGAATTGAAATTTTCAGTGCTACTGACTTTTGCAAATCTGTTTTTACGGTCTGGCAAGCAAGGTAGTTTACTTGTGACATCCACGGTACACTATTGACTCTAGTACCAGTGCCGGATCCAGAAATTTTTGAAAGAGAGAGTTCACCGTTAGCAGTTATTTATAGCATTACTAATTTTCTCTTTTCTAATAAAATTATATAAAATTATTGAGCCACGCCTATTGAAAAAGAGGGAGTTTCAACCCCCTTAACCCCCCATCTGGATCCGGCCCGAAGTACACTACACTATTAGACAACTCGTGAACATCAGAGTTGCCAACGCACACAGCAAGTTCCTTCAGGTCACACGCTCACACGCAAGGAACCCAGATCTCAGATTCTCACGCAAATTTTAGATTGCTGGAACTAGATCCAGGCAGACTGAGGCGTCGACATGAGTAAACCTGTAAGTACACCGTAGATTACGTAAAAATCTGTAGTGTTTAGCTAACTAGCTAATAAAAATTTAACGAGCCTGCTGTACAGTGATCGATGATTACGAATAACCAACAGTTGAACTCATAGCTAAAAGACTGATGAAAATGCTTTCACGCATTTTCAGTACCTGGTTGGCAACTCTGGTTAAACATCTTCCTACGTTACTGCATGCCAACATTTCTGTCTCTCATAAGCAAACATATGCGTCATCAAATAAAAATATTGTGTCCATAGATGTACATGTTAGCTTACACTTAGCTTCTCGAGTCACGTGACTAGAACGTGAGTAAGTGCCATCGCTCCTCCCACGTCGTTGCCAGGCTCCTGTTGCCGTGTTTACGACCCTACAATCCTAGGTAGACACTCTTTCTCTCTCTCTCTCTCTCTTCTTCGCAATCGAATCTGTTTGACGTTTGACGAGAATGGCGGACGAACTGCTGTCGCCGACATTCCGCTCAAGCCAACTACACACGCCACAACATCTCAACAGAATTACCATCGATGACCCACAGTAAGTGATTACCCGTAATCGTATCTGTTTGTGTTTGTAACACTCTTACCTTTCCGAGGATACCGTACCTCATGGTCATTTCACTGAAAATTTTAGCACAACCAAATCGGCATGGCCAGCTCATCGCGGTGACACGTGGAACGCGCTTCCACATGGTTTTGCATCTACACACGAATGTAACGAATCCACGTAACGTATTAGTTTTGTAGTGGTTCTTTGCAGGGAGTCGTGCTTGCTTCGCGGCACGAGAGTTCTCTAAATTCTTTCATCAAGTGCGAATCGCTTGGAGCTCCATCCGCGCACGCGTCATGAATCAGTCAGCGGTCGCGGTGAATTCTCGTCTAGACTTTGGCCGCTCGAAACAAACGGTCGCACTCTTGTGCGCATCTATACGCTCCGGGCATCCGAGATTAGAGTCTACAGACCGTAGCTGTGATAGCACCATGGCAGCTACACAATTTTTGATACTCTAGCTATTTAAGTTGTCCTTTGTAGCAAACAATTCTATTTCTGAATTTAGCATTGTTAATTAACTCATTGTCGCCAACTAGACTAAGTTACTCGTATACAGTACTAGACGTGCTAAGCACTAGAAGCCAAGGACGTCACGCGAGTCTCAATAGAGGAGACTCGGACTAACATGTGATGTCATAGAGAGAATATTATATATTGAATTCAACACAAAATATAGGTCCATTATAAATTTTCAACAATTACATACTCGGTGACAGCTAGTTGTAAGAAATTGTAATACACAAGCTAGTATCTAGGGCAAGGTGTTTTCACAGCTAGAGACAGCAAATTGCCACACAAGATCATCTAGGCCAATTTTCAGGTTAGTTGTATACGATGAGAAATCTATGGTTTGCGACCTCGAAGAACCGCTGGCAGTGCCAAGTTTATGTCTTTACTCTCATAGCTTATTGAACTACTTTTTCAAGTCATTTGTACTAACCCTACAGTGGCTGCGAAAAAGGCTGTAAAGGCGCCTAACACTGTCACAATTATAAGTGCCAAGGGCGAGTTTTCAAAAAGAGGGCCCGATCTTATAATAAAAAAGACCCCGCTGTAACCATTCTTGCAGCATGAATTAATGCGACTAGACATGTCAAAACTAAGATGTTTTAGGACTGCTTGATTCTCAAACAACCCGAGATTACATTAAATTCAATAATAATTTTAAAGAACCATGCCCTTAAAACTGGGGCTAGCGTCTACCCACTCTAGTCCATAGTACGTGACGCCCATGTACAATTGAATCCCACAGTCTGCTTCCCAACCGTAAAGTGTATGTGCCTGCTCTCCTAAGTTGGATCCCGGGTTAATCTATTAATTAATTTGTCAACTTTTCGAACTCGTCGGCTATAATATAAAATAATATAATACATATATTACAATTTTAATTATATAATTATAACTTGTGTAGTACAGTGGAGTAACGTTGTCATGTTTTCAGAAGGTGTTTGTCAATATATCTGGCTGTATATGTCTGTCTGTTTCTGTCTGTCTGTAAACACCATCTCTTGAACGACTTAACTTAAGTAACATATCAAATTCAACATGACAGTTTCTGGTCAGAGATTTTGGCAAGATCTTGATATTTGAAACTGTCATGTTGATATTGTTAATTTAACTTAAGCTGTTCAAGAGATATCGTGTGTGTTTACAGACAGTCAGAAACAGACAGACTAGCCTCGGTCTCCCAGACCCGTGTAGCGCCGATGCAGAGTCACCGGGTCCGGGAGGCCAACACAGATATATAGACAAACACCCTCTAAATGATATTTTATATTGTAGTGTTTTATATTATATTATAATTATGTTATACTTTTAATTAATAAAGCGCGTCCTTAGATAGAACAACACCAGTCTATTATATTCTATTGTGGTCAATATCCTATTGTGGTCAAAGTATATTGAGTATAGTTGGAATTCTTGTCTCTGCAATTGTTGTCAACTCTCTTGTACATGCAGTTATCGCACTTACAAGCGAGTGCCGCTGGATCGGATGGGACGTCACTGGAGCTATGGTGGCATTGGTTCTCCTAATGCTTGGGATTCGTTCACGTTCAAGCCCACTCACGGAGCACCAGTAGCCAAAAGTCATGACCACATTGGAAGCGGCCTGTTTCCAAAGACACGGTAAGAAATAAATGTCTGAGTCGTTGTTGTGCTTCTTGAATTTATTTGTATATGCTTGTGTTCAGAGGATTTCCTGTCAATCAGCTGTACAGCTTGACATCATTGAAAAGAAGTAATTTGCGTTGGAATGATGAACTGTAAGACTCACAGATACGTAATGTCTGATAATAGGACCATTAAATAATTAAATAACCAAATAATTAAATAGTCAAAATAATTAAATAACAAATAATTAAATAGTCAAATAAGTAAATAACAAAATAATTAAATACCCAAGTAACTAAATAACCAAATAATCAAATAACCAAATAATCTGTATTCTTTTGATCTCTGCAAGGCAAACGCCTGTCCACCCCCTCATGTTCCAGTGATATAAGTACCAAATTTCTTAGATTAAAAAGTCATGCTCGAATATTAACCCAGCGTCTAGAGTGATTGAAATAATAGTAAACCCACGGATGGTCAGGGCTCCAAGGCTACCATGTGTTCTGGAAACTGTCACAACAATGGCATTATGCAAGAAAACGATCACTTTAGATCAGAAACGAGACACTGTATTGGAAGCAGAAAGGACATCTGTGAGGACATAGTGAAACTTTCTATTTGGTTGTGAGGGAATCCAAGTAGTTTAGAGAAGATATTAATATATGTATTACAATATCCGTTTGTTGGTTGTTGAAAGACGGTACTGCCTTGGTAAATAGATATGTATGTTGCATTGACAGATGCATTAAACTGGTGCTTGATTGTTCTCTTAAAATAATTGAAACAATAAAAATCCAAGCTTGAATAGTAACCCAGGGTCTCAAGTGATTGAAAAATAGTAACTCAAGGTTCTTAATCGAAGAAATACGGTAGTTAGTTTGCTGTGCATCTGCTAGCAAACAAACTATATCAGCCTTCTGAATTATGAGTTTCCAATGTCTTATTATTCAATATATTCATGTAAACCTATGATCCAAACTCACTGAAGTTAGTCTGCTTCAGAAAAGCTAAAAGCCACAACTAATTAAGCATGCTTTGTCGCTTCTCTGTCAGCCACAAGTATTGATCAACATTTGCTTACGAGTGTATTCACGCACCTTGTTGCCTATCACTTGAGACCCTGGGCTACTATTCAAGCATGGGTTTTTATTCTTTCAACCATTTTAAGAGAACAAACTAGCACCAGTTGAATGCATCTGTCAATGCAACATACTGACCTATTTACCAAGTTAATAAAGTCTTTCAACAACCAACAAACAGATATCGTAATACATGTATTAATCTCTTCTCTAAACTACTGTTGTTTAGATTCTCTCACAACCGAAAAGAAAGTTTCAATAATTGTCATTATCACTCACTACACACCTCTTTCATCACCATTAGTATCGTTGTTGAGAATATGTGCAGACGAATAGTGGGTTAATATTTGAGCATGAGTTACTATTATTCTCAATTCTAGACCCTGGGTTGCTATTTGAGAATCGGTTACTATTCGAGCATGGGGTTTTAATCGAACAAATACGGTCTATAGTGTAGTCTTGTCATGCAAAAGAGTGTAGTGCAAGACCATATGATAGATCTGTTCGTAGACTGAACACTTTAACTGCTAAATGCAGTCGTTGTCGTACTTGTCATCGTTTTCATAGTTGCCATCATCGTGTACAACATGCATGTTTACAAAGAATGTCTACAACATGAGACACCAAGTGACCAGGAATGATATACACTAATGTCTGCAACTGCCGTCCTTCTGTTCTCCCCATTGCATGTCTCACATTTGCAGTGTCCACTTTCACAGACGCTCGACCCTTGCTATTGTTACTATGCCATATTACCATGTGTATACAGCAGCAGCTTCCTAACACATTTCTAACTACCTTTCTGACAGGGTACCTCGACCACTTTCTGTCAAAGTCAAGTAAGTTTGTTCACTCTGTTGCTTCTCTTAGAATTCTCTAACCCGATTCCTGTCTTCTCTTCTACAGAGAAAACGAAGTTGATCAGCCATTTCCAGCCGAGCACCCACTAGCTTCTCACACACCTCGATTCACCGTCTTCCCTACTTCTCCCCCACTCAGCTACAACCTTGCAGCAAGACGCCTCAGACGTTCGTGCAGTGACTGCAGTGATACGGGAGTTATTGTAGCAAACAAAACACGAGGGAGTGCCTTCAGAAGAGAACGGCTCGTAACACAGCAATTTGACATATATACATCAAATAGAGACATCCAAACAGACACCCCAGCTATGTCTTGCAGTACATGGGACATCCCGAGATCAAGTCGCCTCCACAAGGTATAATAATTTTTAAAAATTAATCTGTCGATGCCAATGACATCTTCTACTTTAGCGATCTCGGTCATATCCGGGACCTACTGTGCTATATGATTCTGTGCCAGCTACAAGAGAAGGCACGTCTCTTAATGTGCTTCCTCACACAACAAGAGGACGAGAGTTGTTTGAAAACTCTCTTAATCAGACACTGTACCAAGAAGAATTCACAGCCAAGAACACCAAACCTGACATTCTTAACCTTGATAAATCAGAAGATGATGAGGAGGATGATGAAGAAGATGGTGATGATGATAATAATGTGGTAAATACACACACGTGCATGCACACAGGCAGGCAGGCAGACAGACAGACACGGACAAACAGACACAGACAGACAGACACAGACAGACAGACAGATCGACACAGGCACAGACATGGACAGACAGACACAGACAAGTACACAGACAGATAGACAGACACACACACGCACACACACACACACACACACACACACACACACACACACACACACACACACACACATGCACGCGTGTGCACACATTCAGTTCAATTACTAACAATTTTTCTCTCTTCATCACCATTAGGACGGCAACTGGGACAAGCCTGCTTCTCAGAGATACTATATGCCTAGACCCTTAGAGGGCAGGCACTCGGCCAACGCAGCCAGTCTGCTACCAGTTCGAATTCAAGCTGATCAGCAACTCAATACACCCCGAGACGCTAACATTGGGGTCGACTTCAGAGCCGATACAGCAGCCACAAAGACTCAAACCGTTAGCATCAACGACGATGCGTATGCTTCAACATACACATACTGCGCCGAGTCTGACGCTACCTCATCCAGACCTCGTACCGAAAATTCGGAAGCTCATCTGATACGACCACTCTCTCGACATCATCAAAGACAGTGTGAGTTTTCTAGGACTGCTGTACTAAATAATTTCTTTCACTCGTATCCTGAGACCTCACCCGATCTCAGGGACTCTGTTCAGAACGGCAAACGACATATAATTCACGGCGTCAATAGTTACTACTTTCATTAGATGTCCTCACAAAATAAAGAATACACGATCTATTATGGAAAAATAGAGCAATCGATGCAGTACTAATTTATGGCAACTGACAAAAATACATAAATAAATAGAATTGTTAACACCTCGACAATAGTTTCTCTCTTCACGGGTATATATCGGAATACACAACTTACGCTCATGTCCAGACGTCTTCGCAGTATTTCTTGGCCTCTCTCATACTACGAAGAAACAAGCTAGCCTCATCCATCGACATACCTGCGGAAGAAAGTGATAGAAATATGACACTAGTAAAGCACACAAAGGCCGGGGTCACCTGCGCAGTCACTCAGCACCTCTGTCAGAGTATTCATAACATCCTTAGCCATATTCCTCGCATCGCTGTACACATAAATTGCCCGTCTTTCCACCGAGACTGAGACTTACTCAAACTTCTTACCCGCAGACAAATATCGATGCATTCTGCAGCAGGATTAGGTCGGCCAACGTAGACGCGTGTTCGTTCATACTGTGCTGAACGTACCTGGGAGCATATTCATGCTGTCCTTCGTCCCGAGAAAACGCAACATTGAAATGAGACAGCGTACCGTTTGCTACAAACTGTTCCAACTGCTTTCTACAAACAAAGACTTGTCTGGGAGCTTGACAACACGACGGTCAACGTACCTGTAAAGAAAGTCTCTGTCCTTGTGACGACAGCCAAAGAAGAGCCACGTCTCGCCAAATTTCACTTTTCTCATGCCAGCAGCTTTAGCAGCCATTTGCTGCTCTTGTCTAACAGTTACACCAATGGTAAACTCATATGCAAGCACCAAGATAGATACAAATAACTTTATGGCAAACACAATGTTTACACATAAGGCCAAACCAAAAGATTGTCAAGTTTGAGAAACCCAACTGACCATATTTCCCAAAGGATTTTTGCTCACATTTTTACATTTTTATAGCTATGGTAGCCTTGTAGTACAGTGAGGACGTGCCTGCTTTGTTGAAGTCAACTAGATAAATACTTCTTGTTCAGGTAGTATGCAACGGAGGGGGGGTTCACGCTGTTTGGTAAGTAGCTGAGAGCCAGACGCTTGATAGCCTACTCGCGGAAGTGTGTTGGACGTCAAACGCCTACCATGCTGAACACTTGCAGAGTGTGTGCATAGCTGAAACAAGAAACCGATTTCAGACAACATAGGGCTTCATAAAAAATTCGGAAAACAATTTTCTTTGCGGTTAGAAGCAAGCACAGTGTGGTAACTGTTCAAACGACTACCGATCAGCCTCGATCTATAACAGCTAGAGGTGCTGATGTCAGTAACAGGAGAATAGCAACTGCCAGAAGCACCTCGTACAAAGACTGGAAGTACATAAACAGCAATCGTCAAACACGATGCAACCACATCAGTGTAACTGTATCGGTGTACCCATGGACTTACGTCAGAAAAAATTGAAATAATAAATAACCCGACCGACAATATTTTTAGGGAATGTTATCCGAACTAGACAACGTTTTCAGTTTGGTCTTACTAAGAAACATACAGAAAGAGACAGGCAGATGGACCATTTACCCACACATGCACACACGCATGCACACGCTTGCACACACACACACACACACACACACACACACACACACACACACACACACACACACACACACACACACACACACACACACAAAACGGATACACAAAGATGGGTCAACCACAACAACTTTACAGACTACAGAAAATATTGTAAGAATACACAGATGAATAACCACACCAACATACATCGGTGGTCACTAACCTGTGTTGTAAAAAACCAACAAAAGGGGCAATACCCGTGCCCGGTCCAATCATTATCAAGGGAACCGAATAATCCTCAGGAATTTTGAACCGATTATTGACACGAAGAAAAATCGGAATCTAAACATAATCGCCACATTACGCACAACTCACTGCAAACACAAGAGAAAGATGATTACTTTCGGTGGATTCGACGGCAACTTTGAAGGCTTATCGAGATCATTGTATCCTTGTTTGAATCTTTTCGTAAGTCGGTCCAGCCAACCAGTACACACACCCTTCCTAAAACAAAATTCAAAATTTACAAAATCAAATTTATCCAACACCAAATTTACATGTCTGTTTAAAAAAATGAATAAACTATGAAGCAACCGTAGTCACCAAAAATTGTAGGCAGTTACAAAATGATTGAAACTTTATTAGACAGACAATCACACAAACAGACAGCAAGATAGGTGCACAAAAAGTTAAAAGAAATCGGAAATAATTCACATACAACTCATTCCACATGACAAATTTGCTTTGAAACAACGATGTCGCTATCTGTAAGGTCATGCAATAGTTCCACTCGGTATACACGTGCATCATACCCAACACTAACGTACGACAGCCAACAAAATAACAACCTCTCTTCAGTTCGTTTCGCCGGCAGCCCGACAACATTGAATACAAATTTTACTTTGTCCTCGAGAGCAAGCGGTGAGCTGTACAAGAAAACCAATTAGCAAAACAAAAACGGGCATATGTGGGTAAATCAACAAATTCACATCAACTGGTTTAATGTCCACTACATTTAGGTTAGTACTACTAAGAATTGACAGGAAAACAACCGAGAATGAAGAGCACTTAATTACTTAACCCTTGGCACTAAAAGTTGTTACGTAGCAACATTACCATAATGTGATGTAGCAAAGCACTCTGACTTGATTCAGTATTGTGGAAGGCTACTTAGCAACACGTCAATGTCACATTTGTCAACAAAATCTTGCAGTTAAGCAGCCAGACGAGTCAAACAGCACGACAGAATGACAGACAGATAAACAGACAGACAGACAGACAGACAGACAAACCCATTTCTCACTGTTGGACTCTTGAACTCTACTTTCTAGTATTCTTCTTGTGCATGCAGCTGTAGTTTGAAGACCTTAGCAGACTAAAATTGCTGTGTTGTTGGACTTTACTTCTGTACTTTGAAGTGATGTATAATAGTTCGATGTTTGGAAAATTTATGTATTGACAGACAGACAGACAGACAGACAGACAGACAGACAGACAGACAGACTGCTTTCTTTTGACACAAACTGTAATCAATATCACACATTAAATCCAGACAAAAGGAGATAAACTGTAATTCATGGATTTGGTGCTAAACGTCCACAAGTAAACAAAAAGACACACAAAGAGGCAGACAAACAGAGACAAACAAAACAACAGACACAAACGAGAGCAACTAATGTGAACAAATGACAAACATATACAACAACAAGCAACTACAGACTAAACAATACTGATCAAACAACAAAACAAAACTGCTCAATCAACACCGAGTCACCTTGTCACTGAATACGAGCGAGGCTGAAGACGAGGTAGCCCTTCCAGTACTACATTTAGTGACGGCATGGTGGAAGGAAACGCATCCAGAATATCAATAAACGACATCATCTTTTCTCGAATAAGTGACGCATACTCCGCAGATCCTAGAAATAATAACATATTGCAAACAAAAACGTTCTTGAAGAGATGACTATACCTTGTCGAGAACATAGCTGCAGTAATCGATTCTTTTCTTGTGGATCCGATGTACACTCTGCCAGCTGCCGAAGAAACATCTAAACGTATAAACAATGATACGGTAGCACAACATGAAGACAAAACCACACGCTAACAACACACCTTTCTGGGAACTGCCCTGATGTCACAACAGTTTTTAAGCCACCCTCGTGGAGTCCAGTGGTTTGGAAGATGAACAGGAACGCAAGGATCTATTAAATACACACACAGACCAATAGTAAACAACTAAGTACATTAAACTGACTCACAAGTCAAAAGACACAAGGAAAACAGAAGCAAGCAATGAAACATAATGATAGATTATAGTCACCACCGTGGCTTAGTGGTTAGTGACAATGGCTACCACTCCATGGTTTGGGGGTTCAAACCCCAGTGACGACAGTAAATTGTGAAACTTGTCTGTCTTTCTTTCTCATGTTTCTCTAGCTTTATCCATGAGACTATGACTCGTTTCAGTCGTTGGGGAGTTTCTGTGGTCCGGCAAACGACCCGTTGACGATGACGTCCAGTGCTTTCCTGGTGGTCATTGATATCCACTAGGCGTGCTGTATCGAGTACCCGGTCACCGTAATGCCTGCAGTCTATATCGAATTGGCTAGTCATTGATCGCCATATGGACTACACGGAAGCATGTACCCTGCTGGGCTCACCTGCCGGGTTGATGGGCGCCCAGATGGGGGTAAAGACCCCACTTGCCCATTATGGAGGGGCATAACGACACATACAGTATTTCCTTGAATAGTAACCCGTGTTCGATTAGTAACCCTGTTTGAATAGTAACCCGTGAATGTAATCAGTTTAAAAAATAGTAACCCGTGCTCAAGTAGTAACCCATGCCTTGGATATCAGAGACAAAAGGTAACTAACACAAAACACATATTGAACAAGTCTGGCAGAAGAGACACAGTCAGAGGAAGATAAAGACAATGATACTGATGATGAGGACATTCTACAGTTTTTAGGACACTGAGTAAACTACCGGTAACTGAATATGGGTTACCATGACTTGACACTTTTACATGCATCTAGAGAGTGGTCCTCTAATACTTGCATACCTCTCTACTTCAACTTAGACCATGATATCAGACATTGAAATATAGTAACCCCTCGCTCGATTTGTAACCGTCCTTAAATAGTAAAAAGAGAAATGCTATATACCAATGACAATCATACAGTGATGCAATATACGATTTCAATATTCTTAGGAATAACTAACAAGTGTAAAATTAAGACATTAAAATTTAAAAAATTAAAAAGAGAAAACTGAAATTACAAAATTGAAATTAGAAATTTGCTTACAAAATAATCGAAGATTATTGACCAAAAAATTTGAAAAATACAAAACTAAAAACAAAATTTGAACACATTAAAATTAAAATGACCAGAAGGATGATGAACACAACCAGTTCATAGATGATAATTAAAGTAAGTAACAAACAACAAGGGTTGCAATTGAATAAATGTACAGATAGACACAGTCGTGAATCTTTATTTATGTTCTTGGATGCAAACAAGAGTGTTCGCTGCTGAACCAATTTCCAACCCCTAAATACTAAACATGTATAGTGTTCTGGAAAAACCATGCATGTACACCACTACTCAAACAGTATCAAGATATTCTGTGTCAAAATGACAACAATTACAAACAATTCCTATATACTTAGAAGTAATTGGCAAGTAAATAACTATATGTACATATCACTATCTCTATTAACAACACCTACAGAGCATACTCAAAGACAAACAAAACGTACATAAAATCTGTAACTTGCCTATGGCTTTTGAGTCTTCTCTTACAGAAAGACGAGCACCGACGTTTGCTTTCGCTGTAAGGCCAAGACGTTCAACCAGCCATTCCACTTCCGCGGAATTGTTTTCGCACACAATACTAAACGAATCTCCGGGTGTGTAAGTGACATTAGAGCCCTAGATCAACAACAAAGAAGGCACTACACACAGAGAAATAAACAAACAAACAAACAAAAAACTAAAATACATACATAAACAGTTATAAACACATGTGCAAACACACACAAACACACACACACACACACACACACACACACACACACACACACACACACAAACGAACACACACACACACACACACACACACACACACACACACACACACACAGACACACACACTCACACACACACACACAGACACACAGACACACACACTCACACACACACACACACAGACAGACACAAACACACACTCTCACACACACACACACACACACACACACACACACAGACACACACACAGACAGACAAACACACACACACACACACACACACACACACACACACACACACACACAGGCAGACAGACAGACAGACAGACACACACACACACACACACACACACACACACAGACAAACACACACACACACACACACACACACACACACACACACACACACACACACACACACACAGAGGCAGACTGACAGACAGACAGACACAGGTAGACAGACAGACAGACAGACAGACAGACAGACACACACACAGGTAGACAGACAGACAGACAGACAGACAGACAGACAGACAGACAGACAGACACACACACACACAGACAGACAGACACACATACACACACAAGCACAAACACACACACACACACACACACACACACACACACACACACACACACACACACACACACACACACACCTTAGTATCCAACTCAACCTCCAGTGCAGTTTTCACAGCGTCATCTCTCGAAAGTTGTTGACAAGCAGTGATCGTAGCAATAAACAAACTAGTCGCTTGAGACGGATACGATTCTGCATACTGCTTTGTATTAGTAAAGTCAAGCACCGGAAGAAGACCCTGTAAAATACACAAAGACACGACAAATGACTCAACAATATTTACCACACCACCAATACAAGTAAAGCACAGTGTATGTACACGACACGTGTTCTACAGCTGTAGGACATTCCATCAGATAAACACAACCTGAATAGCTAATACTACAATATTTACACACAATTAAACTCAAAGTATACCTTTGCATACTGCACATTGAGGAGGGAATGAGGAAGTACCGGTAGTGTCAACGAAACGGCATCTAGGTCAGCATTGTTCTTCCTCAAAGCAGCAATCAACTTGTCAAATGTTTCACTGTTAGTATCCTTGATTGCGGCCCCGTTTGCCAAGACAGCATCTTTAGCTTTCGCAGCTGCCGCTTCTTTACGAGATGTTTTACTGTGAGTAGAGTGACCGGCAGCAGTCTTGCTTGCCGAGGCTTTGTCTTTGACTTTAGCGCTACCTCCAGACTTCCAGCCAATAACCGACGGTTTCTTAGTTGTCGATGCACCACTCTTCTTGGATGATGGTTTCGCCTTGGATGAGTGCTTTTTCGAAACGAATTGCTTGGATGCGACTGCATGGTTATGAGTATCGTTGGTAGAGCCACCATCAGATGGCGTGGATTTGTCAGTGACTGTTTTGTCATTACAAGAGATGGAAATATCCGACACAACAACGACCGGCTGATTTGTAACTTTTTCTTGTTTCGTTCCATTAGTAGTTTCTGATGACGTCAAATTATTATCTCGTGTATCAGCAGTCTTTCCCGTCAATGGAACATCTTTCTTGCTATCAAATTTTGAAGTACCATTTCCATCTTTCGGAGAACTGGGGGAAGAACGAGACGCCGTAGGCAAACCTTTCAAATCCAATGCTTGTACGGGTTGAGCTTGAATCAAACCTGACCGCGTCAGTTTGAGCTTATCATCTACTTTGCTTTCTTCCTTGTCCGATTTGGGAAGACCGAGAACTTTTCGAATTGGAGTCCATAAGCCATCTGTCCAAGGTTCCACTACACGCTCCAGACTAAATAAACAGACACTAATACACAAACAAGCAAATAACATACCTACACCTAGTGAAGATATTATTACCATCGACAGATAACGCTTGGTCAGTATTCACAATTTACACACAGATACACTAACTTGTATCAATTTGTATTCAGTATCCATCCCAATACAAACCGTGGGGCTTGAATTAAATGATGAAATGCAAAAAGCTTGCTTGTGTATGAATAAAAGACTCATGGCTTGTATTTAGACTCAGGTACGAAGATATTGACTGCACGCTAGAGAGTTGCAAGTTGTTTCACTTGTCAATCACACACACTACTGGTGTACTACTGGTGTATTGGTTCACTTGATTGTCCAGCTGCATAAAACTTCCAGCAAGTCGGCTGCAGTAACTCCAAAGTCTGATTCTTCCAAAAGTGCTAGATCGCCTTCTTCCTGTTCTATGACATCTGCTGGCATCGGCCCAGATGCTTCCGCTAATTGTGATTCATCATTCCTGAAGTAGAGATGATGTCTGCCTTTTACAACACAGTGCTTTCGTTCTTCATGCAAGTTATTAGAGCATCCTCCGTGCCATCAATGTTGGTAGCGATTCCCGCACACTTGAAATAATATACAATAGTTGCAAATGAGCAGCTGATTAGGCATCTCAGTTGCAGGTTGAAACAATCATGCCTGTACACATGCAGCTGCAGACAGGATGGGTCTTCTATATAACACTCAGACTAAGTTGCAAAGCGATTTGGAATTAAAGCCCGGGAGTTTGAATTTTGGTGGAGCTAGCATTCGGACGGATACGGTTTGTGCATCAAAGGTCTGCATTAGTGGCTACCCCAATGTACCCATAACTTGTATGTAGATCAGAACACAAGCAATACAACTTCTCTTACAGCATGGATTTCAGCACAAACATAATGATCATCACTCATAGCATTAGATCATAAACATTCAAAATATTACAGACTATAAAGCAAGAAGCATCCAACACACTAATCCAAAACTAGATGACATACTCAAACAAATACTGTAAACCACAAAATCGACAACAAAACACTTCATACCATCAGCCATGTAACAAACACAAGCAAGCATCATACAAGTAAATCAACTGACACACATTGCCCTACCCAACACTGTCATCAGCATATCCAGTCTCGTAGAAAGACGTCGCTCCCAATTCGAGTAGCCTTCTGCCCAACATTCTGCTGAAATTACAAAAGTTTGTGTAGTTGCTATCACCCAAACCTGACACACACAAAAACACACAAAAAATTACAATGACGACAGAAATACAAAAGAGACTGCAGGAACCTAAGAGAGCAAACTTCAAATGTTTCAGATATGATTTCGAAAGACTCTGATTTTTAAGACATCTCCAGAATTTCTGTGCAGTATCAGGTGGATCTCCATCTCCAGTTGTCGAAACAATAAACACAACAACTGACTCCTTCTCAATTTCAAACTAAACAAACAAGAAAAATAATCCATCCCAAAGTGTATACAAAATTTAGTTAGGTATACAGCAATTAGTCATGTATTACGTATGCAACAATTAGTCAATTAGTCAAATCAAAACACCCATGTAAAGCCTCTGTCAAAACTAGTTTGAACTCTAAATCACTATGGACTAATAATGTAGGTACCTACTCTTGTGTATTGCCCCATTATCTACCAAGCCCCCATCCCTACCTTCGGCTCAGCACCTAACATTCCCGCACGTAAGGTAGCAAAAAAGTGAACTGAAACAATTCTGCAGACTTGTTGTTTAATTATTAATGACTCCAACAGTGACTCCAAATTTGAAGGCTTTACTGAATCTGAGTTGACAGAGAATTAGCTAGTACCCGTAATAGCAAAGATTGTTCTGGCAAACTTGAGTTGTAGTAATTAGTACCCTAGAGATGAGAATCTTCCAGCAAGACCCCATCCCATACATCAGACTAAGCTGACATGCCATGGGACAGGGTGATACAAGAGTAGGTAGGTAAACGCACTCAAGCTTCCTAGACACATGTGTCCTGGAATTACTAAATTCACCTAAATATGTAAGCGAATTGATTGTTTTGACTAGTTTGAAGAGTGGGTAGCAAGATTACAGCTAATTAGTGTAAGTAAATTAAAACCAAATGGTCATCAAAGAAGTTGCCACAGCAAAAGGCACATGTTCTGCAGTCTAAATGGACTATTATCAACATAAATCACGTGTTGTGGGAGTAGACTGAATTGAGTATTGTTATAACAAATTCGAATTTGCTATCTTCTCGAAAGTGATTAGGATAAATAGATATGCAAAAATCTCTCTGAGAGTCTTTCTGCATCTGTTCTTGAAACAACGAAAGGAAAAGTGAGTTAAGACTTCATCTCTAGACAATACTGGAAATGAGTCTGTACTGACACTGTTACAGGTCAAAATAAATTTAAAAATACCTCAACCATATTGCTTTCCTAGATTAGAAAACAGGTAGAGGCAGATCATGTAGTTATAAGCATTAGTTTGGCAATTCACTTTAGTAGATTGTACAACAAAGTCAATAATTGAGAAATATGGATACTATCGTCCATGTTCAACTCTCAACTGTGGTTAGGTGAGGCTATTTTCCATTTAAGTCTACAATGAATCACTTGGGTGTGGTGATGTTAGATTCCGACAAACCAGCTACTAGTAGAGTGCTCATGAAGGTCAGAGAAAATTATTTCGAAGGGTTGTACTACGGCAAATCCAAGGTGTGCGCCACTCAGACAATGAGTGGATGACAATTATCAATGACAAACATTTCCCTATTACGTTATCTTTGGGATTTAGGCAGATGTGACATGACGTAAATAATCAATAGTGGTAAGACATGTGATCAGGAGAGGTCTAAAGATGAAAAAGTATGAGTCTGTCAGTGATCGTTTTGGTGACATGTTTCAGGAGAATGCAGAAAGAGCGAGGGCATTGAAACCTAGCTAGCTTCATAAAGCAAGCATACTGCTCCTTAATCAAATGCTTCTATGTCTGTAGTGATTTATTTTTTCTCCTTCAAGAGACTGCACTATAATCTTAGGTGGGATACAAAATATACACACACTAACCGTTGACTTTGACAAATGCACTACATATGGCTGCATGTTTCCAATGCGTTTATCAACAAAGACAAAATATATCAGACAAAACACACAGACAACAGACAGACAGACACCCTAGCTGTTCAATCACTTGATGCTATGTCCGGAAAGACAAACACAAACCAAGACAATCTACAGACCTTCATGAAGCCGTGCACCTAATCTCAACAACACGCCACTACTTCATCCCAACTTGCTACTCGCTAACAAGGCAATCCAGACGTAGGAAATTAGTCGCGACTCTTCCTAACTCCAATGTGTCACAAGCCCTTTTCAACACACCGTACCAACTATGCGTTTAGGCGAGCGGCATTCAGTCGTATCACTGCCACTTTTGTATGGCAATACATCGAAGTGACTACACACCAAACGCAAGGGAGAGAACACACATACAGATAGCAACCGCACTCCATCACAAAACAAATGAACAGTAAACATAGCATAACAAACAAGAGAGTCTATCAGTATGATATAACACGCGGCGATATTGCATGCATTCACAACGACGTCTTACCTTCTTGTCTTTCTGGCTCATGCAGAACGTTACAGGCGAGAGGCCGTGGTCTTGAGCCAGAGAGTGTATCTCGTTCTTCGCTATCGCCTCCGCTTGGCCGGTCTGCGAGGCATAGAGCAAGAGAAAACGTCGACTCATGTTATCTGGCAGTCGCTCCTAATGAAGCCGTTCATTCTACCGATACACAGCGCATGCGCGATGTTGCGAAGAAGGGGAGGGGTTTGGCTACGCGAGACTAGCGATTGCTGTCTAGGGTGTGTAGGCGGATTGAAATTCTCGTAGTTTGTGTACATGTATGGTCGAGAAAGGGTGTAACTGTCAGCTGATGTTGGCAGTCACGTGCAGGAAGAGGTCCCCAAACGCCATTATCTTAATTTATTAGTCAGGATATGCATATGTATGGTACCGCTAATGGGTTTCAATATCTACTAATATATTATTGGTCACCAGGGATTTGCATAGCATGACGTGGTTTAAATATTTTAGCCCCAAAGAGTTGGCAACACAACCTTCATTCATGATATGTTCTGAATTACTGGTTGGTAATGATGTATATGTCCACCACCACCACCACCACCACCACCACCCTCTGTTGGTGTGTACTAGACTACTACTGCTACACTGTAGCATATCGAATGACAACCCTGCACTTGTCACAAATTTGAGATACCTATACTGTCTATTCCCCATAACTTTGAACTTCAAAAATCTGTAATATCTCTATTGCCATTTCGACCTTGGTGATAATCAGTATGTGTAGAAACGATACAGTCTGGCATTTACTACTTTATCTAAGCCTTTCCTACAAAGGAAACTGATTCATAAGTCATTTACATATCAAAACCATATTAGGATGTACATCTGGGTGGAGGTCATTAATTATCTTGTAAGACCAACTGACCAGCAACTGTAACCTAATATGGTGTAGCATGGTACAGTATAACTGGAGCAGCTCTTATGTGCTCTAATTAGCCTCTCGAGCCAAGCTCTTTTAGCCTCGTCCCCAGACTCTCTCACCTACTCTTGTCCGATGCTTAGCACAAGAAGTCTGGAGACGAGGCTAACAAGACTCTTCCAGGCAGTTGCTGAACTGAACACACAAATCACAAGAGGAGGAGCTTACGTCGTTGCTCCAAAGAAGACACTAATTTCCAGACAGAACTTCTTCTTGTGCTAGAGCAATTCTGGCCAAAGCTCCTCCTCCTCCTCCTCCTCCTCGCATGATTCACATGTCTTTAGTTCAACTGCTGAAGAGCCTGGCTTGCGAGACTATGCTCTAATGAGCAAACCTGGTGTGAGCGATGTACCTCATTACTCACTTCCAAGTTCACAGGAATTAACCTCATGCAGAATAGACTGCAGTGTAGCCAATTGAACATGCAAACAAAGCCAATCTCATATGCCCAATTTGTTGAGCTGAGTGTGTCATGGTATCGTTTAGGGCACTCCAAGAAATATATTAGTTTCTGGTTTTGCCCGCATAGGATGATATTAGTCATTCCACATGTTTTTGTCTCAGCTAGATCAAGAAGGTTGTTCTTAGGATTACACACGTGCAGTACAATGACTGGATACTATCCATGTGTTTAGAGTGCTACAAATCCAAAGAGTGAAGTATGGAAATTAGTAAAATCTTTACTTCATTAGTGCAGCACTTGTTGTGTTTGTTTATCTTTGTTACAGACATGGAAACAGCAAAGTCAAATTATGTAAATAGATTTGCAATGGACTTAAAATGCTGCATATTTTGTCTTCAGAGTTAATACCACTAAAATATACTTGGTGGCCGTCGCATAACCATAATAACAATAATAATAAATGCCCGTTTACATCAAATTTTAAAGAACAGCAAGCCGGAAATTAAATTCCTTGGAATGGCCGTACTTGTCAATCAATCTGAGATTGTGACCTTCACTACTAACGTTTGTTAATTCATACTTTCTGATCAAGAATTTGTCTCAAGACCCTTACGTCATTATCTATTCCATTATTTCTATGCATTTCCATACATTAGTATTAACTCAATCAAGTTTGGGTGTCCAAAGCATTGTATTCACACCACCCAATGACAGGTAACTTTCAAACCGTCAAACCCACATTTTCACGTCCAGTGGATTCGCCTTCCTTTGCAAAATGAGTTAACTTTGTTGTCTGACAAAATACATAGCTCTCAATCAATGTGGACATCAGTGCAGTTAGGTTGCTCACAGAGATCATCCTCAAGTTGCGCATGTGCAATGGTAATACCTTCCTGCAGCTATCAAAATTTCACGCAGGTGATAAAGAGAACTTAAGAATCAACAGATAGTGGCATAACAAACAACAAAGTTTCCCATATGCCCATATGGTGGACTGAATAACAACATGTGTAAACTCATAGAATGCTATTACTGTCTGCTATTCCTGAGTATAGACAGTCTAGAACAACGAGCAACCGTAAGATGTAGACTAAACTAACCTGAAGAAAGTGAAAATGCTATTGTTGGTCGATCTAGTTAGAATTACTCAGAGCATCAAACTTGTTTGCTTGTGCAAGAGGAACTTCTTCTCGCGAACAGTCGGGAGGACGAATTCCATTCTTTACGTCTCGGAAGCCTTCCATAGAGTCAGCACTCGGATAGTTACCAGATTGAGATCTATTAGTCGATTGATGTAAACTAGGAAATGCTTCTTCGCTGGTTACATCCGGTGCTTTCCTCCTCGTTCTCCACGATGACTGACTTTGCTGCCAAGATGGCTGACTCTGCTGCCATGATGTCTGACTCTGCTGGGCAAGTCCTTTATTCTTCATTGCTCCAAATGCACCAGGTCTATATTTCTTATCAGATTGTTCAGCAGGCAAGTCTTGAGACGTCAAAGTAGTAGGCTTAACGACCTCAGCGGCAGATGGAATGGGCGAAGTAGAGGCAACAACTTGCCACGGCCCTGCTGCCTTGTTTGACTCAGATTTCACCAAAGGAACGTCATCTGTCACAGCAATGATTACACAACATCAACATATCAATAGAATAGGAGCGTACCTTCCACTGGCTCTTGTTCGCCAACAAGATCAGCTTGTTCAGTCTGAGATGAGCTAAGCAATTCAAAATGGGTATGCATACACGTCAGACAAAATCAGAGAACACTACATAGTAACTTCAGATGATAATGAGAAATGTCAGCAAGCACAATCAAAAAGTTCTAAACAAAAAACTGTCGAGAAAGCAGACAGATGAAACGTGGTTTACTAGGGATGTGGAGCACAAGGTGACAACTGATCATAACAGATGTTATTGCACTATTGCTAGACACCACCCAAACCGGATAAGTTCACGCTCAGACTAGACTCTTAAAACTAGACTCATAACCACATCAATGATGTACAGCTTTTCTAGACAAATACTGTGTGACAACAGAATATATGACTGTGTGTACAGTTGTGACATGCATCCTAGTATGGCATTTATAATCATGATCATCAAGTATGAGTTCAAACTCCCAGTTAGAATCCTAAATGTCCAACGAAACACAAACAATACACTCCGTCTCTCCAGCGAGTGATTTCTAATAGATAGTATAGTACGTACCATAAATGCTCATGTATGAGACAGCTACAGTATGTTCGTCAGACTATTTCTGCATCTAGAAGTTTCATCCAAAAAAATCCGGCTCATTCACAATAATTTGGTGCATATAGTAGAACCGAGAACCTCACTTTAATTTCAGTGGTCTGTCACCAGCATGCATAATCACAATTCCTACCAGGAAGTAGCAGGTAGGTTGATTCTAATTGGTAACTAAACCGACATGGCAGTAGAGAATGGAGAACAAGGGTGTACAACAAGAGTATACGGTAATCTATTAACGTGAGGAGAGTTGGCGTACGGCAGTGTATACAGAGTTGGCAAAATGCAGAAACTCTGACAAATGAGTCAATAGTACAAAACAAGCAAGTGTTGAGACAGGAAATGCTAACCAAACATACAACAACAATCAAACACTATAGTCACATTTCGGGTTGCATTGGCCAACACAATAATGGCTTCTGTAGTTTTCCTTTTGTTCAGGAGTTAATCGTGACGTTAGGAGAAAGTGTGCTTCAGTTGCTTATCACAGGCAAATTGCCGGTATTTTCCCGCATGCCAAAAGCTCTCAGAGATACCAGCCTCTAATACCAGCATCAGCACATGCAAGCAAGCAGCAAAAGGTGTTGTAATATGGTAATGTAAAGCTAAAAAACCTTAGGCACCATAGTTTCCTATCTCAGCTATGAGCCTATAAAAAAGGAACTCTGTAAAAGTCACGAGACTTGGCGAGTAGCGTACTCTAAACGTATAGAGCTGAACTGACTTCCAGTCTGAGGACTATGTGGCTGGCTGACTATGTCTGTCATGCTGAAGGAATGTGCCATGCCTCCTTTGTGTGGCCCAATCACGAAGCATTAATTCCTTTATAACGTACGTGGCAACCAGAGACACTAGATGAACAGCAAATCATATGCGTGAAACTTTCATGTAAGAGTTTTACTACCAGAACGGTGTACTTCATGTTTGCAATTGTTAGAACTTGTACGAAATAAACAACGGAATTCACCTGTCTGCAACTGTTAACCCGAAATCGATTGCTTTCTTGGTTTTACAACATTTATACAGGAATCCAACATTACGTAACCAGGAGAGATTCTATGTCTTGTATACGATACTACTTACGACTACAGAGTATTTACGGACTTTGCAACAATTCTTCGCAACAATTACTCCTTCTAGCGTACATGGTGTTCAGGACTTTGAAGGCTCATAGTTGTAGAAGCAACGGTGTAAACACAGCTTCCATTACTAGTCAATAAAAGTAACTTCAGTCTGATTATGTACTAGAAATTCAAAAGTTCAACCAGAACTCAACAATCTAACCTTTTCTTCAATTCAATAATCTTCAGACCAGACAGGTCTTTCACAACCTCTTCCTGAAAGTCATTCCACTCTTCATCTTCCTGCACACCAACACACCATCAACACTCTAAATCATCAACACCTTGGACGCAATATGATCATTCCACATCACCCATTTAGCGCGCGCTAAACCCTTTCAACGCCCCCACTAAACTGCGAAATCATTCCAAAACAACCCTGACGTATCTAGTACTGCGAAAAGATAGGCAAATATGAGATAAAAGCCAACACCAAAAGAGGTAAGGGGTAGCCACATGGCCACTGACCACGTGCTTGTGACCACGTGCTCGTTGTCGAAATGCTGACTCACCGGGTTCTGTACAGCTGGTTTCTCTGGAGCTGGCTGCAAATGCGCGTGCTCACGTTCTCGCGCAACATGCTGCAATTGTTCAACGTTCTGTGCAATCTTGGTACTGGTGGTGAACGCCTTGCCCTTCGCCTTCGTCTTCTTCTTCGTCTTTCTGGCGAAGAAATCGTCCAAATCACGGTCGTCCGCCATCAGAAGGGCACTTTACAATGACTCTTAGTGTTACGTGCTAATGAAAGTACGGATGTCGCGTCCGGAGCGATCAGAACGACTACAGAGAGGCTGCAGACTAAACTTTCCAACCCAACAACAGACATTCCCTCAGAAAGCTCCCCGTATGTGAGTTGTCGAGAGCCCGTATATACACTCAGCGCACTTTCGTTTTTCCAACTCAGAAACAATTGTAGCCTCATATCAGTACAACCTACATTGTATAGTTATTAAAACTACGAATAATAAACAATTTACAAATTAGTATGGGTGTGTGTGTTTGTGTGTGTGTGTGTGTGTGTGTGTGTGTGTGTGTGTGTGTTTGTGCGTGTGGGTGTGCGTGTGGGTGTGCGTGTGCGTGTGGGTGTGCGTGTGGGTGTGCGTGTGCGTGTGCGTGTGTGGTGTGTGCTTCGCCTAAACTCCCCGTATGCATTACGCAAACTCCCGTATAACAATTAGGCCTAAGATGAAACGAACAAGAAGAGCCAAATATGAAGAGGAGACAACTAAAGGACAAAAAGTTGCATCGGACGATACGACAGATGACTCTGATTCTCTTTCATCTGTCGATTCATTTCCAGTTGAGGGTAACACCGCAGTTTGGAGGTTTTGAGCAGTTTTGCCACCTACGTATATACTTCGTAACAGATTCTATGCTGGCAAGAAGCCTGAACGAATTTACTCCGTCAATTGCAGGTTCGCAGTATTTAGGTTGATATCAATTAAATCAAATAATTTGGGTTTCTAATATACAATATAAATTCTAAATACATGTATAAATAAAATTTAATAATAAAAGTTAGAAATTGTAAATAAATTGCTATCAACTTATATTGTAAGATAAATTAGTTTCTATAGAACCTTTCATAAGTATTTGTTTATTATTAAATTAATAGATTTGGAAGTTATATTAGAGATTACAATTTTTACATTTTCAAGTGTGGGAGTGTTCTGGTTGTATGTTTACATTAATTATTTAGACTCGTTTACCATTCCTAAGGAAACTGCTTCAACCATATCACAACAGCATGAAGGAAATTGTGGAAAAGGTTTGGTTGTTGTTTGTTTGTTTGTTTGTTGGTGTACGTGCTTGCTTATCTGTTTATCTACTTTGCCTATCGGTATTGATTGGTATGGTTATGTTGTCTTTCGCAGATGCTATCATGACTAGGTCAAAAACAGGTACTAGACAGAATCAACAGAGATCAGGCAAGATGGCTACTCAAGGTGCACACACTATGTAGTGAATAGTGTGTGTGTGTGTGTGTGTGTGTGTGTGTGTGTGTGTGTGTGTGTGTGTGTGTGCATGTGCATCTGCCTATTTGGGGTGTGTGGCGTGGTCTGTCTGTCTGCTATCTGTCTGTCTGCCTGCCTGTCTGTTTCAATACATATATTTTCCATATAAATCAAACGTTTACATCATGAGCAACCTAACACAACAAGACCATCACAGTCTTGAAGCATACAAAATTACACTGTGCAAACTACATTTTGATGATCTATGCTAATGAGTTTGTCTGAGACAACTTTAGCATTGCAATGCTGTAGAGTCACTGAAATAATTGATCGCCACTTGCTCTTGAAGTCGGTCTCATTTCGTCTTCCTTCTTCATCCCTTGCACTCTTTGCCAGCTTGTTCAAATATCCAACTGCTTGTTCGCCCCAACAGCCAAAATGTTTGAAAACAATAGGAATGACCAATGGGCAGGACTCTTCTGGCAGCAGCTCAGAATTATATTTTGCCTCTTTCTACTCCTCCTGTTTCATTGCTGCTACTCCTTCTTCTCTGGAGGCTGCCTTCACTGAGTCCAAACACCATGGATGAGCCAACGGCACATCTAATTCAATGTCTGCACCTGAATTTGGGTCAAAAACAATGATGTCCGACCTCTTGTCACTGTTGACATACCTGTATTGTGGATCTAGTTTGTGCGGCAAGTTGAGGTGAGAAAGGCAGTTAGACCATGCTGACACAATTGAGTTGTGAGTGTGCACTGGACCACTCCCAGTCTTACAAGTGATTAGATGGTATCCTTAGATGTCCAGTTCTTTGCCGTAATCACAACAACTGCTTGATGCAGGAATGTCACATCGCAACCTCATTGTAGTTGCCAAATGAAAATCGTGTGGTGAAAGTGCAACATGTGACGAGGACAGAATTACTGACACCCAAGCTCCAACTCTTTACCTGACAATGAATGCAAACGAGCTCTGTCTCTGATTGTATTTGACTTGTTGTTCAAGAGTTAGTCAACATCAGCTGAGTAGTAAGCCTTTACTGCAATTTTACATTATCATTGATCAACTCTGACAGTGACTGCCCCTCCGGCACCGTTTCATGAAGATCATGGCCTATAGATCCCATAGAATCAGGATCCTAAAGCAGGTTGTTTATATAGATTCTTTAAGATCATGAAACGCTCTGGGAGAGCACGGAGAGAGTTTGCCCAGCTAGATACAAATGCCAAGGGTGAAATTCTGGCTGATGGTGATAGACCAAACCCTCCACAATGGATTAGTAAAGTAGCTTGATACCATTTCAAATTTGAAATTGCTACACTTCCAATAATATTTTGGAAACTTGATCATGTCAAGAAATCATAAACTTCACAAGCCTATTGGATCAACCAGGGTGGAACTGTACGGGCCAGTTTATTCTGTCTGTCTGTCTGTATGCGTGCGTGTGTGTGTGTGTGTGTGTGTGTGTGTGTGTGTGTGCGTGCGTGCGTGCACGTGGATGGGTCTGTGATGTGACAAACTGCTTAATAATGCTGTGTTTTTAGAGGGTGTCTTCAGTAAGCCGAAAGCTGCCAAAAAGGGAAAACGGAGAAAGCCAAGATTACTAATAAAGAAGACTGCTGTTCAAAGTGCACAAGGTATACTCAGCTATGTCTATGTATGTGAGTGTGACAGTTTATGCACGTGTATGTGTGCGGGGAGTTGATGGGCAGGCAGGGAGGTGCACATGTAGGCGTTTATGTGTACATCCATGTCCATGTTGTGTTCATGACAAATAGTGTAAGCCTGGAAATAAGTGTCAGTCATTAGATATTTTCTGATAGTCTCCTGACATACCTAGTAATAGAAACTATTGGCTCTCACCTGTGACTGCCACAAAAAGTACAATTGTAATTTGTTTAGAATTACCAGTAGGTTCAAACTTAGTAAATGGAGTTTGAACACTGATGTTGGGAGGAGACTAAACTGCAAAGAGTGTTTAGTAGCCAAACTTTGACTGTTTGAGGCAAAGTTATTGCAGAAGATGTCGATACACAAAAGATATGTTTGTCCAGAAACACATAAGTTTAGGGAACTTGTCTGCGTGGTGGCAAAATCTTATTTTTTAGGCCTGGTAATGTATGTCTTTGCTTAATTAGTAATGGTGATCGTGGTGGTAGTAGTCATGTGTGTGTGTGTGTGTGTGTGTGTGTGTGTGTGTGTGTGTGTGTGTCTGTGTGTGTCTGTGTCTGTGCGTGTGGTGTGTGTGTGTGTGTGTGTGTGTGTGTGCGTGTGTGTGTGTGTGTGTGTGTGTGTGTGTGTGTGTGTGTGTTTAGGTGAGGATATGAGCATGTTGTGTTGTGTTGTGCGTGTGTGTGTGTGTGTGTGTGTGTGTGTGTGTGTGTGTGTGTGTGTGTGTGTGTGTGTGTTTAGGTGAGCATATGAGCATGTTGTGTTTTAAAAAGCAAGTACAGTATATTGCAAGTATGTCAAATAGCAATGACATTTGACATAATCACATGTTTTTGATTGCACATATACATACATATTTGCTGTTTCTGTCCATTCATTCACATAATCTAGGCTTTGTCAGTAATGAAAGTGCACCATGTATTGACCAGGTTTAAATACTAGATATTGTTGTTGTAAACAGATGGTGTTGGTACTTCAAAAGAAGTTGCTAAGGAACAGAGACTACGCAAATCAAGAAAGTCTACTTCAAAAGGTATTAATACGTGGACTTGGTTCTCTTCATTAGTGTGTGTGTGTGTGTGTGTGTGTGTGTGTGTGTGTGTGTGTGTGTGTGTGTGTGTGTGTGTGTGTGTGTTGTGAGTAACCAAAGTGTACCTGATTGCTCAAGTTTCAGTAAAGGAGCAAGACTCGGTTGCTGATAGTCTTGATGAACTGGAGTCTGGAAGCGATTGTGAAGTTTCCAAAGTCACCTCTACTATAGCAAGGTGTCACCATTGCTTCACTCACAGTGAAAACATTTCTTGTCATTGCTGATTGGCAGGAAATTGAATGGTACAGCAGGGAATGAAGCTTTTCTAGAAATGGATGTAAGACGTACGCTATGGTTTAACATGTGTGGGATTAAGATGTAGTTACCGTATTTCCGCAAATAGTGCCCCATGTGGCACTATTTTTCATAGTTCTCATGGGGCATTATTTGAGCACGGGGCACAATTTGAGCATGGGGCATTACTACTCCGCAAGCACAGACTGTTGCATTGTTTGTTTGTATACCATGACATTACACAAACAACAGCAACAAACTATTGTAATCTAATCATATGGTCTTAGATTACTACCTTAATCGAGCATGGGGCATTATTATTTTATTATAAGGTTGTCTGGGGCACAATTTGAGCATGGGCACCATTCGCGGAAATACGGTAACAGAGATTCCTTCTTTAGGAGGATTTATTGACAGCATACTTTACAAGTCATACTTCGTCTAAGGTACACGGGACATCTGACAATACACTTGACAAGTTGTCTATCCCAAGACTGGATCGACAGGTAAGGAGAAAGTCATCATTATCTAACTTATATTGTCAGCAATACCTCTTTTATAGTTGTGATCTGTGTGATAAATTCAATGTGTTGGTTAAACGAAGAGAACATGTGACAGGACAGCAAAAACTCAATACATACATTAAGCATTCTTAACATTGGACTTCCCTTTTTTAAACTTGACTACAGCTGATTGCATTGCTTGATTTGAAGTTTTTTCACACAAGAAGCAAGTTTTTATCAATATGGTGTGCTTCAACTAAGGAAAGCATAGCAATCTGTCTCTTCTACTTTAGAGACTGAGTTAAAATCCAAGGGAAGGCTATTCATTTACATCTTTATGGGTTTTTTGAAATTCCAAAGTTTTCAATCAGCACTTGCTATATTGTTACGAAGGTTTCTGCCATTTCTAATATCAATGTACTTATCAGCCTCTCTAGGGATTCACATAGACAGTTAGCATCCTGTGAAGTTAGTGGAATGCTTATATATGGTATTGAACAGTCATCATAATTATGCCATTGGGTACCAGATACCCCCAGCTGATGTGTGACTATTGCTGGATATGTGTGAACATTGTAAAGCCACAATGGCCTTCTGGTTGCACATTAGTACAGTTATAATTGGACTTGTTAATCTTTCAGATATCTATACCTGACTATTCTGCATACTTGAACTAGAGGACAGTTGGCATTGTCCATACACAGAAAGACATACAAACAAACAACAAAGAAGCTTAATTAAGCAAACAAACGAACACACATCAGTAGATGGCAATTGTTGTGGGTAGAGCAGGTTCTCTAGGTCTACTAGGCTCGTGGATCTGCACCTGGCAATACAGCTAGCCTTCGTCTTATTCCATTTACAGACAGTGCTATCGCTTTCTAGATTTTAGAATATACCTAGTTTTGAAAGTTTGTACAATTTCAATTAGAGACCATAGTGGACTGACCTGTGTCTTTTGGTTGCAGACAGTTTCTGCATCTCTTGCATCAGTATTGTCCCATTATGAAAAAGAAAAGGCAGCTCTGCTGGACACCTACTCTTGTCTCTTTGATCAGTGGATGCTACAACTTCAGTCAGCTTTGACATAGTACTTCTAAAGCTCTCTTGTAACTGATGTGTTTTCAGGAATGGGTTTAGCATCATTGTATTTGGATTTGGTTCTAAGCGATCTGTCTTGGATCAGTTCAGAAAGGAGAAGCTACAAGACAAACATATCCATGTTGTGGTGAATGGGTATTTTCCTGACTTGACTCTGAAAGAGGTCGGTTTTTGATTAGAATTTGGTTGGAAAATTTGTACAGTTTACTGATATCTGTAGGTATTGTGTCAAGTATCTCTTGGGTTGCTTCAAAAGAGTTTGCCTTATAGCAATCCAATGGCGTATTGTCAAAAAATCAAGGATACTGTTCAAAACTCGAAAGGTATTTAACAGGGGCATGCGTACATGCACACACACACACACACACATACACACACACACACACACACACACACACACACACACACACACACACACACACACACACACACACACTAATTATAGAGTTGTGGGTACAATATAATGTCTATAAATGTCAGCAGCCTCCATAATTCTCAAACGGGTATTTCATTTCCATGGAGGGGTGTGGTTCATTCAATCAAGTCCCGTTTGTCTCATAAATTGAAGTGTTTTTCTAGAAAGATGGCAACAAACACTACACAGACAAACAAGTTCTGACTGACATTCTACATGTATATGCCATGGCTTACCCTCTGCGTTAAACAAAAGACAAGCATCTGCCAGCATGTTGTGGTGTCCAGAACCCCACTTTGAATTACCAAGTGCAAAGATTTGCAAGTGTGAAATGAGTGATGTGAAGGTAAACGTGATACTAGCCTCCATAATTCTCAAACAGGGTATTGCATTTCCATGGAGGGGTGTGGTTCATTCAATCAAGTCCCGTTTGTCTCATAAATTGAAGTGTTTTGCTAGACAGATGGCAACACTACACAGACAAACAAGTTCTGACTGACATTCTACATGTATATGCCATGGCTTACCCTCTGTGTTAAACAAAAGACGAGCATCTGCCAGCATGTTGTGGTGTCCAGAACCCCACTTTGAATTACCAAGTGCAAAGATTTGCAAGTGTGAAATGAGTGATGTGAAGGTAAACTTGATACTAACAGGATACTAATAGGAATAGAAAAGGATGTGCAAACTAATAACTGGTAATGGCAACCAATTACATACCACATGATTGTGGAAGCTAACCCTAGGAATAACTTCCAATATGGTCCATGTACAATATATAATTGATTGACCATAATTGGAAGTTCCAACTTGATGCCAATTCATGGCACATACTGTACACACAATTCGGTCAAGGGTTTTCTCTAACATGTTTTAGGTTATGTGTGATTGGTTATATGTCTACTTGTAAATGGTTTCTACTTGGAATTTATAATTATATACAGTTTTGCAACTGTTAGTGGACATATTGCACAACTTTGTGCTGCTCATTATATTATGTGTTAGTTCTTCAGCATCTCTTTCTGCTAATTCACAATATCGACGGTCCAAGATTACGAACAAACAAGGTAAATTGTGATTTCTTGCCTTCAGATTTTCTTTCAAGAAACGTCTAGTGTTTACCTGATAAATAGGTTCAGACAGTGCTGAGCCTATTGGCAGCATTACCATTCATACACCTGATCGCATCACTCGACCATGTGAATGGCCCATTGTGTAAGTCTCTTGCTTTGGTCTTTCCATATTTGCTTAGGATAGTTAGTCTTTACACTTAGTGTGGAATCAAGTAACAGCCGATCGCTTCAACTGGTTATGGTATGACACCACAACATTTGAAGCATATCACGAGGAAACGTTATATGAGAATTCACTCTTGGTTCAAAGTGATCAATCCTACACTGTCACATCTGTCAAACACGTACTCGATAGCCTAACACCGAATGCCAGGTAATTTAGTTCGTGTTTCTGAATAGTAAATGACTGTGACCACTCTCTCTATGCAGATCAATTTTCCTACTGCTCTGTAGATATCAACTTGAACATGTGAAAGACTCGTTCTATATTGGTTGGAGTTATCCAAAGTTTACGTGTAGCATTAATAATTGCCTTCTGTGTAGGTTGGTCATTCAATGCTCTGTACAAAGCCTGTCGAGAGAATTTTCTTGTAAACACTGATGTGACTCTAAGATCGCAGTTGACCGAATTTCGCGATCACAAACTCATTCAGTCAAAAAAGGTAACACCCACTCCAGAATTTCTCTTCTCCATATGCAACTGTCTAACGTGCTATTGAATAGGGACCTGATGGAGCCGAGATGTTGTATGTGTCTGTAGCACAGTCAGTTGTCAAACAAGTTGTTGATGACTTCCAATGAAGGTTGTTGTAATACTGAGCACTTGACATACATTTCTCTTGTTTATAAAGAAAAAGTGGTATCGGAACAATTATATGCGAATATCAAGTGTAAAATATTTCAATTGACAGTTTGACAAGAGATAGGACTGGATCGTTACAGCCTGTGGACATCTTTTGATTTTGATGGGTTAGTATTGCCCTTTCTGACCAGTGTGCAGCAAGAGGGATTTTGGTACCTCTGGTTGCTCACTCACTGGCCATGGTTGCACTTGCCTTTGAATTACCACAGTCCAACAAGGTTCTGTTGCACCTTCTTAGATAGTTCTTTTGTTGCCATGGCATTTTCACTCTTGTGTACTAAAAAATCTGACTATCAGTGCTCAAGGCAGAAACTTTACTGTTTGTGTCCAAATTGCAAAATCCACCTTCGGTTCTGTCAATAACCACAGTCACGTCAATCCAGTGACACCCAAGAGCTATGTCAGTATACAATCAAGGGGTACTGCTGTAGATAGAATTGAACCCGCTAGAGTTGTCTGCAACCACAATTGAGAAATTTCAAAAATTAAATGGACAAAACAGACTTTTTAGACCGTGTTGCAATTTTATATTGCTACCGCTCTTTGTGTCTGCATATAGAGAGCCAAATATGAATTCTGGAAGATCACGAGATCCCCACCGTGTGTTGTTTACACTATGTAGGAATCAAAACGGCTGAGTCAGGCGTACAGAACCGGAAGCACTATTGTTTTCGTTCCGGGCCCGATCCGTTGTGACAGCTAAGTATATGGTTCCAGTAACTATGTACAATAGTAAAAGAACGCTTCCAGTCAAGGGCTTGTCACAGCAGTAAACACAACGCCCCCAACATTCCAATTACATATCAACACTGTAATCTGATCAGATGTGTTGGCATTTGGCGCACGGTGTACGGTGTCGGCCAATGACGTAATGATGAGGAGTCTGGGGAAAGGCGTGTCTACCCAGGTAGTGTGATACATATCGAACCCCGACATTGCGTAAGATCATTGGTATATAAGTAGTACAGACTTGACGCTCCTACTTACTTGATACTGAAACATGTCGAGAGACAAACTGGGTTTGCTGCAGAAGTGCTCTCAACGATGGGGATCGAAACAGTACATGCAGATGAAAAATCGTTCCAGCACAACTACTACTACCCGCCTTACTGACGTCAGTGAGGATTCGCTGCGAGTTTTGAAACAAGTCGAAATCATTCGAGACACCATAGGACGTATTGAGAAAGACCTTCCAGCGGTGCGAACGTCTCTGCGGAGATTACTTGCTGCAGTCAATGAGAAAGACAAACAGAACGTGCAGGATCGTCTCACTGAACTAAATGAAAGTGCAAAGAGAACCCAACTACTGCTCGTCTCCATGGACTCGTTTTGCAAACAAGAACGCCCAGATAGTACGCTTGCAAGAATAGTAAAGACCCAGCAGATGACGCTGAGCTGCAACCTGATGAAAATAATCGAAGAATTGAGAGACTGCTTGGAGGTGTTAACCACTCTAGCACGGAAACGACGGAGCAGATCAAATTCCTTTGGAATTGTAACAGACTGCATCGTCCTCCCCCTTCAATGTCAATCGAGAAGCAAGTCAAGCCCTATTCGACTATCGACCAGTTGTCCAGAATTAGGGAAGAAGCTGGAGGAGGAGGAGGTGGCGTTGCACTCCATGGCTCCACGGAGAGACCATCTGAAGGAAGTGGAAATACAACTTGCAAAAGTACGAAAACTGGCTGCAACAGTTGAAGATCTCGTGTCTGATCATAATGAATTCAATAACATCAAACTTCACGTGAAAGCACATAAGTGTTTTCCTCTGCAGATGTCTACAGAAACGAGGCGTCTTTCTACCGGTGAACTAGTTCCATGTGCATAAAACTGAGACACTGCAATACAAATTGCAATAAATCTAGAATTAGAAAGTAGACTGCAATAGTACATCTTGTTGATAGCTGTATACAGCAATGCTGATAATAACAAGGTTGACTACTCTGTTGTACAGAGCTAGTGAAATCAAGGTGAAGTGAATAAATTTACTAATTTTTATTGTAACTTTGTGCATTGACTCTGAAACCCGACTCTCAAGTTATGCAAACTTTGAGGATACAAAAATAACAAAAGTAGTTTGACCTAGATTTATCAATACTCTGATCATCACAACACAACACTCTGGCATGAATCCCCTGGTCATCAGATGTTGCCTATTGTGTTGACCCTGTTGGAACACAGCGGGTATTACAGCTGTTCTCCACTAATTGCTACAATATCAAGTTCCTGCAGGACACGCCAGTTTGGAAATGCCCCCAACAACTTAACTTACGTAGAGCTAGCTGTATCCAATTTCTGCCTGCAGCAAGCAAGCATCGATATCCTGTTTCACTCAGCACTAAAATAGTAGATGTTCTTTACAATTAAGTGCACTCGCCCAGTTCAAACACGTTGAAATGCATGTACACACAACTGCTTGGGTAGCTAAGCCATCTACACTTGTAAATACCACTCGTATCTCTGACCAGAAAGGACTGAGGAAAGTGTCGATTCTAATGCATCGTTGGCAAGACGAATGTGTTTTCCTTGATTATGATTCTCACTACGTAAAAGTCGACGAGAGTAGGTGCCCAAGACGGTACGCGTGCTTGCCACCCGTGCTGGTAACGGGGTTCCGGTTTCCTGGATTAATTAATGTGCAACAACTAATTATAACATTATATATATATATAACTATAACCTCTGTCCCCAGAGCCCCTGTCCCGGATTTTCCTGGACAGTACGGTGTGCTCGTTGTCTTTGAATGTGTAACTTCAGTGCCTAAACTGTCGTCATGATTTAGCTTGACAGTCCACGGCTCTGACGTCGGGCACACACCTCCTACACACACATGGGCAACTAGCCTCGCCCCAGACGCAGTGTGGATTGCAGCCCCGGATGCGCTCCATCACCATTACGTCTTTATGGTACCGCCCCTTGCCGTCAGCGTTAATCATGTTCCTATATAGGGACATGACTAAAAAAAAGTCCGTTCAAAGAATGGAGAGCCCGTGGGAAATGTGGTTACCAGATAAGGCCTAGAGGACGGAAACAACAATATTGCTCTCATCTTGGATTGTAATACTAACAATTGATAAATGAGCATTTAGAGCAGTGGTTGCTACCCAGCCCTCACTGCCTACTATCTATCTACTTTAGTACGTCAGGGTCCGTCCTGTTCAACAGTTTTCTGCCATTCGAACTGGCCAGAGAAGGCGTTGAAAATGTGACGGTGGCGAAATGGAAGCAGTATGTCGACCATGTCATCCAGAAAGTAGAAATTATTACAGAACGTCAGATTGTGTGCTCGAACAAGCGGTAGAAAGATTAGTAGGTGAGGAGAACTCTTCAGACAGTGAAGAGATCCTCCTAGGAGACGATGAGAATGACAACAATGATTAATACAATTAGTCTCGTAGGTGTCATTTACTGGCGGTATTCTTTGTCGATAATGTATGGGAGGAGTCTCTTTCAGGAAGCATGCTGTATCTACTAACCCAGGATCTATACAGTTAATTTGTCCAGAGATCTGACTCCACCTAGTCACGTGCTTTCGAATAATATGTTTATCAACGGCGTAGGGGGCGTACTTGCCCAGATACGGGAATTTTCCCACGGGCTCTCCATTCTTTGAACGGACTTTAGTGTCAGGTACAAGTATACTTTGTCGGAAGTAACGACTGTCGCGTGGGATCTTCGGTAATTAGCGTGCAGCAAGTACTAGTAAGCAGCAGTCAAATGAATTGCAGTAGAGGCATATGACGGATGGCAGCTTCAACTGAGAACCTGTGTACGCGTTCAAAGGCGTATGATACACTGCAAGTGCCATTTCTGATCTTCCATTCCACCGCTACGCTCTCTAACGTAGCTGCAATCTCTTACTAACGCTTGACAGCGGCCTAAGATCGCAATATCGACAAGTACAGAGGCTAGAACAATGTCAAAGTCCAATCGAAAGCTCAGTTCCTAGCTAATAACATTAGTATGACAAGCGCTGGACAATTTGATTACATACTTACTCCCGCCCAGAAAGGCGGTAGGTACGTACCATACCCGACGCAGTGGTGATGGAAGCTCATCCGGGGCTGCAATCCACACTGCGTCTGGGGCGAGGCTAGTGAGCAGTGGCAACGTACGTACAGTGAGACGTAGCCATCTTGAAATTGACGTTTTCAACTGCCGCGTTGAGTCTATCAAATAAGTCAAAATATATTGACAAATGAAACATTTATTATTTATAATATTTATTATACATACATTAGACGTTTCAAATTATTAGTTATATAAATATAAATAAATAAATAAATAATAAATAAATAAAGTTATTTATTTATTTATATATTTATTTATAAATAATATGAATAATACAAATTATTTATTAATTTTAAGAATAAACCGTATTCTGATCACAGCTAGAGAAATTAATTAACTCAGTAACTAAGCAAATACTTGTGTGGGTAAAATACTCAAGTAATTCTATGGATCCAAGGGATTGGTGTGTGCTCCTCATTCTAACTAATGTTACTTATACACACATGTGTAATTACAGTCCGTTTGGAACCATGAGAAACGGATCTAGAGAACGTTCCCTTCAAATGAAATCGCATTTGTTTCAACCGGTCGATAACTTTGCTAGATCCTGGTTGCAGTTGCCATACTTTTTTTCCTTCACTGAGATGATCAAGATGTGCTGTAAGTCTATAGTTGGATCTCTTCCACTTCCGCCAGGCTTATCACTTGCTAGCAGGTACAGTACAGTAGCTTCCGTCAGTTTGTGCATGATGAGTAACTTCGACATTGTACCTTGCGTTAGCCATCGAGTAGCAAGTTGTTGCAAAGAAACGGTCGTTAGACAATTTTGACGGTTTTGGTTGTGTTCATAGAAAGACTGTAAGTACTACTGTCTTCGATATAGAACGCTCTAGTTAATTAACTTAAGCTCTATATCTAAGCACAGAGTCACTTAAAATCTTTTTACCTTGGTCTAATCCCGTCTTAGATATGGTAACCACGATGTGATCATGCCCATGTGCTGGAGTCAGCTTCTTTTAATTAATTAATTAATTAACCAAATCTGTCGATCAGCTGACATCACCAGCCACGCACGAGATCTGTTTACTAATTAGAATAGCGCATGCAGAGCCACAACGATTTCGCTTATTTTCTGTTTCTTCAAGCCTTTAGAGTCACCATAATCCGCTTCTGAAACGCGGGCGCGTAGCCTCTGACGTATTGTTGCACGTTGATCGATCTGTAGATGACATAACTTTAGTCTGAAAACAGGGGACTGTCTAACTAGTTTTCAAATTAGGTATACTGTCTAGCTGCGAGATGAACCCTCGCCCTTTTGCACGGTGTATCTCATCGTTGTCTGCTTTCAGCTAAAAGCGCTGTATGAGTCCAAACATTCAATTCATAGAATTATCAAATTCTATACCGTATTTCTGTTAATAATTGTATCATGCTAACAATTAATTAATTAATACAGTGCACTAAGTTGAAACTTGTTACTAGAGTCCGTTCAGAAAAATAAATAGCTTGTTGAAAAATTTCGCAGGTCTCGGAGAAAATGACATCTCTCTAAGAAAATCTGGGACCGAGGTCTAAATGTAGATGGAATTTACTCAAACAGTGTCTATTTCTATTTCAACCTGTTTCAACTGGTCGAGCGCTGTAGGACGTCTAGGAACCTTACATGGAACATTTAACTTATTGTTGAGTGGAACAGGATGCCTATCTAACCGTAGCTAGAAATTCCGTTTGGGATACAGCTGTAGTATCCGTAAGTTGTTGTATGGCATTAGCAAACGTACACATAACACTGGGGCGTCCCAGGAAGTTGATATTGCAGAAAGTGTTGAACAACTGCACCACTCTCGCGTTTCCAATAGACTCAAATGGTGTAAGTGATATCTGATCATGAGGACCAGGATATTGGTTTTGATTGGCTTGGTCATCAAGATCAATCCAGATTGGTATTTTTATACTAAACCGTTGCATGATTTGAAGGGTAGGTAGTTGAGCCAATGCAGGAAATTGATAAGAAAATGTACAACAACTTTATTGATATCAAAGAACCACAAGAAAAAGACTTAGTGAGTGAGCTCGAGACGAGCCTCACTCTGTAAGAAAATGGTTGGCTACACTAAAATTAGAAAAATTGTCATTTCAGTTTGAAAATAATTTTGATCTTATTATACCACTGTACAACAAATATTCAATCTCATTATTTTCAGCAGTGTTATATATACAACTATCAATAATTCTAATTTATTGCAATGTGTATTACAGTGTCTCATGAAACAAGTTCACTGGTAGAAAGACACCTTGTTTCTCTAGACAAGTGAAGAAGAAAACACTTATGTGCTATCACGTTAAATTCGATGTTATTGAATTCGTTATGATCAGACACTAGATCTGCAACTGTTGCGGCTAATTTCTGTACTTTTGCAAGTTGTATTTCCACTTCTTTCAGATGGTCTCTCCGTGGAGCCATGCATTGCACCACCTCCCCCTCCTCCAGCTTCTTCCTTAGTTCTGGACAACTGGTCGATAGTCGCATAGGGCTTGACTTGCTTCTCAACTGACAATGAAGGGGAAGGACGATGCAGTCTGTTACAATCCCAAAGAAATTTGATCTGCTCTGTTGTTTCCGTGCTAGAGTGGTTAACACCTCCAAGCAGCCTCTCAATTCTTCGATTATTTTCATCAGGTTGTAACTCAGCTTCATCTGCTGGGTCTTTACTATTCTTACAAGCGTACTATCTGGGTGCTCTTGTTTGCAAAACGAGTCCATAGAGACGAGCAATAGTTGGGCTCTCTTTGCAGTTTCACTTAGTTCAATGAGACGATCCTGCACGTTCTGTTTGTCTTCCTCATTGACTGCAGCAAGTAATCTCCGTAGAGACGTTCGCACTGCTGGAAGGTCTTTCTCAATACGTCCTATGGTGTCTCGAATGATTTCGACTTGTTTCAAAACTCGCAGCGAATCCTCACTGACGTCAGTAAGGCGGGCAATCGTAGTTGTACTGCAGCGCTTTCTCATATGCATGTACTGTTTCGATCCCCATCGTTGAGAGCACTTCTGCAGCGAACCCAGTCTGTCTCTCGACATATTTCAGTATGAAGTAAGAG
>NC_085103.1:2386230-2411230 GCF_963422355.1 Corticium candelabrum
ACACACACACACACACACACGCACACACACACACACACACACACACACACACACACACACACTACACGTGATCATGAACACAAAAACTTTTGAAACTTTTGACTAACTAGCATACTAAAAGAAATGCATTAATGATGCCATAATAACAAAGTAATCCGTACATATCATTGACATCTTATAAGATACGCGTAACAACAAGCAATTTTAACTATGCCACACATTCCTAACCAATTTCACATCATGCCATGTAGCTAGAGGCTGTCTAACGACCAGACTCTGTCAGCTCCACAGTATACAATGCCAACCTCGTTAGTACCATACCATGAAAATACGGTATTCATGGTATACCATGCTATCCATGCTATCACATGCCATGAGGAAATGGCAAGGTATTCATGGTGTACCATAAAAAATGCTAGTACACCATACCATGAAAAGTATAATATTCGTGATATACCATGTAACCTTGCTGTGCCTTGGGGTGGGGGCTCAAAGGGTTTCCTAATCGGGAACCGACTTCCTAGGACCCTATAGGCGTGAAGAGTCAGCAGATATATTAATTATAATTTCTAACTGGTTACGTTGTGGCTGCGATCAACCCTGCATGCGTAACAGGAAAACAGATCTGTGATGAGTTGCCATCAGTCTGGACTGGTGATTGTCAGCTGATCGACGGTCTCTGTGATGAGGTTGCAAATGATAATGAAGAGGCCACCAGCATAAATCAATATCCATTGCCACAATATTGGCACAAAGAGCAGAGCAGAAAGATTTTTTACTCTGTGGGTATAGTTCGAGATCTAAACGCCACAAAATTAGAACTTTATGTCGACTTCCGGGACCAGACCGTAGCCTTTCCGCACAAACCGCCAGGAATGTCTACTGACAAGTTGCTGTCTTTGCAACAACTTGCTGTTCGATGGAAGCGCGCACGGTACCGCAAGATGTCACACGTAACCGACACACCGACAGATGCTGATCACGACACCACACAAACTCAAACTGACGGCAGCGATTTGCTATCGAGTCTACTTCATGTCGTAGACGGACTGAGACGAGAGCTAGAACAAGCGAGGGTCGACGTGGTGCAAGTGGAAGAGGCCCAACACAACCTGCTAGTCTCAGTCAACGATGACGAAGTACGGCAACTGCAACAACGATTTACCAAAGTTCTCGAAGGATTGAAACAAATCCGATTTCGTTTATCCATCTTTGAGGAGTGTGTTTTCAATCCTAGAAGTAAGTGTCTACTACCAGAAGAGAAAGGGCGTCTACAACCAGATGAGAAAGGGTGTCTAGTGGTGAGACTTGTCAGATCTCACAAGTTGACGTTGAGTCTCAGCTTGTATGCCTGTACACAACAACTGGTGGACACTTGGAACGGGTTTGTTAAGCATTGGAACGCACGTCCAAGCCGTTCTAAGTCGATCGACGTCGTTCCCAGAGAATTTTTTGACAAGTCGCATTCTTGTGTGAGACGCTCTGGCACGAGATCAGTCAGCTTGAAGAAAATTGCTGGCAAGAGAGTAGCAGATAAAGAGTATGAGGCTAGAGAACAACAGCTAGAGATGGATCGGTTTGCTGTGATGATCTCAGACCTTGTATTCGGTCAAGACTGTTTGCTTAACACTATCGAACACAATCTCAACAGATGATAAGCCTCATTCTTGTTTCCTTTTTCTCTATATTTCAAATCTTTGCAAGTAAATGCTGTTGTAAAAAATTAAAGGACGTTGGTGTCATGTCTGGCTAGAGTAAATTGGCCTGTAGGAACGACGAATCAAACTGTTCCCAATTTTCTGTTATAGTGAATAATTGTGTTTGACAATATTATGTGGATAATAGCTATGTTGGATACAATGATTGGTATGCCAAGTACATCCGATGATGTTATCTGACGAAATCTTGGCAGGGATGTTTCTGTCTCGATGCTCTAAAATAGGAGTCCAAGGTACTTGTTTGGGATACTAACTCAATTGTCTAGACTATCCGAGTTAATCAATTTTATTATAATTACATTAATTATCTATAAATCAAATAAAAATCAATATTGAAATCAGTGTTGCTAATATCAAGCTGATTTCAATAAAAATTGAAATCACTCAATTCCGACGAGGTAAGACTTGCATTTCATTTAAGAATTCAAACAATCAAGCAGGCGTAGACGCACATGCGCACAACCTACCTAGGCATGATATGCATTTGCATACTTTCAAGTTTCCTCCTGAAGGTATGACGCGGTGGCGGGAGAGGGTCTGGCTACGCGAGACAGTGTGTGTGTGTGTGTGTGTGTGTGTGTGTGTGTGTGTGTGTGTGTGTGTGTGTGTGTGTGGTGTGTGTGTGTGTGTGTGTGTGTGTGTGTGTGTGTGTGTGTGTGTGTGTGTGTGTGTGTGTGCGTGTGGCCTAGACGTGACCACAGTCGAGACGTCAAAATTTGTAAATTTTCGGTATGGCCTAGACGTGCGTATTCCGCATGCCATAGATCTGGGCATCTAGCGACTTATTGGGCAAAATTTAGTTTCTTACCTTTCAACAGATTTTGTTTCGACTACGTTGAAAACCACTGGCGTGCGCTGGATACGCAGAAATGTTAAAATCACACAATAACCATTTCTCAAATGTTGCACCCGTAGCCTCGTCCTCAGACTCTCGCGCGCTAGTCTTGTCTAATGCCCGTATAATTACGCCTATAGTGAGAGATTGGAATGTTGCGTCTTTTGATTTATGAATTGAGTAATGACACATTCTCAATTATCTAGCTCGCTTCGCTCGGCGTACATGTATCACGTGACCAGAATTTACGATGATCGGCCCTTTGCTGTCAAGCCTCGCGCGAAAGCGAATTGTTCTTGCAAGTTCTTCTCCACGTCGGCGAAATATTCTTGAATCCGTAGTAAGTGGCTCAGTTGATTGTAGTGCTAATCGTGCTGGTCGACAAGATGGAAGACTAGGAAACTAACAGTTCGCCACACACACACAGACACGCACACACACACACACACACACACACACACACACACACACACACACACACACACACACACACACACACACACACACACACACACACACACACACACACACACACACACACACACACACACACACCAGTTTGCATGTTTGACATCTGTAACTCTTGCTAAATTAGCCGTAAAGCTCTATAGTAATAGCAGTATAGCAGTTTGTGCTTGTGTTATTGATGTAGGGTCTTGTGTTTCAAGTGATGCCGTCTACTTTCAGTGAGAATTTAGATAAATCTCACTTTGCAACTCCTCATGATTATGCAAGAGAAAACGCTCGGTTGAAAGCTGTAGAAGTGTCAAGCAGATTGAAGGCAGGTTGTGTAGTTGAATGAGCGAGTTGGTTCAATTTGTATGACAATTTGATACTTTTGTCAATTAAGAGTGACGGTATAACAGCAGACTTGGTGATTGGAGTCGACACAATTATTGTAAGTAATTGGACATACCATATATATATATATATATATATATATATATATATAACACTAAAGGCAACAAAACTACTGACTCTAACTTTAGATACATTAATGTTAATTTTGTTGGGGCATTAGGCTGGTCGAGCCATAAGTTTTGGAAAATATAGAATTTTGCCAGCAAGTAATTGCTACAACTTCCGGTTTAGGTATTGATGATTAAATGTATTATTAATATTTATAAACATATTTATTTAGAGTAAGTAGCAAAGATGAAGGAAGTAGATAGTATCATGGATCTTCAAGTTGTCCATGTCCAGTTTGTGGCACAGTCAGAACATAGACTAAGATCTTTTGGTAATTGCAAATAGATTAATTAATGGGTGTGGTCTAGTTTTAAGTAAAAATGGCACACGCTAATGTGCTTTGTCACGTGATATATATATATATATATATATATATATATATATATATATATATATATCAATTTAGTATTCATCTGGTAACGGTTTGCGGCTGGGTCTACTGATACTGAAGCTTATCCCAGTGTGCAGTGTTTTAAGGACTCGCCTCAATATTTTGTGGTGTGATGTTATATAGATACATGCAAAGGAATTTAGATTGAGAAAGAACCACTTGGATGCCTACCTCTTTGGCTGTTGGTTTATAACCTTACTCTAGACTTTATATTCAAAGTGTATGAAGTATGACACCCAAGTGTTTTCATCTAGTGCTCTCTTCTTTCCACTTGCAGTTGAATCATTTAGGTCATGGTCGGATGTCAGCTTGGATACATTGAAGACTATAGCATCTAAAACTGTTTCTGTTAACACTATTCCTTTTAGTCAGTCTTTAAATAATTTGTTGCAGCAATTGTCAGTCAAGTTGTGGTCGTATAATGCACGCATGATTCTCAGTAGATTGTTGTTAGACAATAATGACAGTAATTTTAGTTCATGGGATTTGCCTATATCTTAGATTTGTTGTATTGAAATATACTATATATATATATATATATATATATATATATATATATATATATATACAGCAAGTAGTTAGATCCTTGTATAGTGAATGATTTCGTAAAGCGTTTAAACAGGCCCATAGGCTGGGGGTTTAGGGGGTTCGGACGAACCACCCACTTAGCTGGTGCTGGTCCACTTTTGATTCCAAATCGCTTGTTCAATCTTGGACTCCTTCACATCTTCTGTGATGCAGAAATGTATGTAGACAAATTAAGTAGTGGACTGCTTTGATTGTCACATTCATTCTTGCAGACTATAGCTAGCGCTAGAATTTATCTCTTGCACTATTAAAGTTTAGTTTTTCTTCTGATTCTATCAAGATCTATAATTGCTGAAAACTATACAAATACATTAAAAATTTAAAAATCACGTGTCGAGTTTGTGACGTCATTGGACCATTTTAATGTATTATGCACCACCCAATTTTAATGTTAGGCTACGACCATGATAAAGAATAGAGCAACAAGTTCCCCTGCGTGCAGAACATAACGTTATGTAGATTGGTATTTCTTATTGTGTATTGTATTATTTCAGTTTACTAAAATCACTAATTCAGTCACTTTCATATGTTTGTACTTTCAATGTTAGCCAAAATTGGAATATTTATAATTATCTGTGCTGTTGAATTGAATGACAAATAGCTAGTTAATTAATATCTTTGATCTTAAAAGGTGTTAGATGACAGTATTCTCGAGAAACCAAAATCAGAAGATGCTGCCAAACTAATGCTGAAACAGTGAGAAGTCAACCATTTTTGTGATATTTTGGAGGTTTATCCCATATTTGTCTGCTTGATGTAGACTGAGTGGGCGAACTCACACAGTAGTGTCAGGAGTGACACTTATTGCTAAAACAGAATGTGACTATTATTTTTAACAGGAAGTTATTGCCAAATTTGTCTATCGTATTCTCTTTGTAGCTACCACCACATTTACTGAAACAACTGAAGTGACATTTGCTAGTCTTACTGACTCACTTGTGGACTACTATGTCGAGACTGGAGAACCAATGTGATTCACTCTTATTTATATGATCATGTAAACATTATCGTAACATAATTATGTATTTTAGGGACAAAGCTGGAGCGTATCCTTTGGTTACAGCAAGGTTGCTGTCATGCAGTCAGGTTATATGTGTTGACATCTGGTCTGTGAATTTAAGTGACTCAAATACAGAGAGACTTACATAACATCACTTTCATAAAATTTGTCTTAGACGCAGCTCTTTACACATAAATCGTTGTAGAGGTTTTGATCATATTATTACACTGATTAACTTATTGCTGTGTTTCTTTCATTCTTAGTTTATGCGATTGCAGTATGTGTGATTATGTCTTGACTTCAGACGATCCGTAGATATGGAATTCAAGGTATCGGTGGGTCTTTCGTGACGGGCATAGTAGGTGATTACTACAATGTTGTCGGTCTTCCTCTCCAACACGTGTGTCGTGAGATCGTCAACATGTGGGAAACCGGACATTTAGTGTGACTTAGTATGACACCTAGGTGCTCACTAAACTCAGCTTTGAAGCACAACTTTAGTATACAATTGTGTGTTCTTTCAATTAATTTTTGTGATGTGTATATAAATTGTGCTTGATCTTGATCAACATGTTATGGAGTTTATGACTTTGGTGATTACCATTTACCAGCACAGACGACTCAACGGACATTGTATTAAAAATTGATTTTTGAGTGTCTATCAATTTTGTTACTACAACTTTCCTGCATATCGTATAGTTGCTCCTTAGATTCTACAACTGTGATCTGTCAAAAAAGTATCCCACTAGCTATCTATCTTTTGTCTGATATTTGGTGTTCTGTACACTGTACATTTGGCAGTGTACTGTACATTGGTATTGTTGTGTATTCAGACAACAAAGCAACAAGGCTAGTTAATTAAGCCACAGCGTTACAGAGTAACAAGAACACTAATTAACCAGAGAGGTATCTCAAAGAGTTTGCAGAGTGCAGAAACCCCTCTTCTTGGCTGTGTGTTATCTATTACCTAAGGGTCATACGTGTTTGTGACAAACATTTGTTATGTGTCTCGTTGTTCTTGTCTGGTTGTTCTTGTCTGGTTCTCTGTGCGAGTTTAGTGCTTTAGAGATCAAAAAGGCTACAGTAATCTAATAGTTGCCTTAGTGATCTTACCATGCTGCACTACCAAAAACATGTACGTACAGTACATCATGTATATACAGCTGCAAGATTTCTCTAGAGAATCCTTGAAAAATTACCAGATCGTGAATGAAACAGATTCTTAATGAATTAATTAATAATAATTAATTCAATTAATGAAATATGGAATGTCTTGGTTGTTGATAAATTAAATCATGCAATAATGTGTTATAGTTTGATGCAATAAGAGTTAAAATTTAACTCTGTTGTTGACACTATATCATTGGGCTAATCCTAACTGCACAACGTTCTTCTCGCGCTGGAGCAATTCCGGTAAAAGCTCCTCCTCCTCGTGTGATTCACGTGTGGTTAGCTCAGCAACAGCGCGGAAGAGCCTGGCTTACGAGGCTAACAATGTATGCAGAGCCGTCTCTCTATACGGCTCTGAATGTGTGTAGCCTCGCAAGCCGGCAGTTCCGCCTCCTCACGTGCGAGCAGGCGTGCAACACGTGAGGACGCACAGGAGAGGGCTCGGCTTGCGAGGCTGTGCAACAGACCGTATTTGCAAACACTAGATAGGTACGTACAAAGTATCGTAGTATGTCGATGTGACCGACTGCCTATCTCTGAGCCCACGACGTGCATGCGTGTACATCGACAAACTCTCAAGGGTATCATGCAACGATTTGTCAATCACATGGGAATGAATTTTCCGTGTGTATGTTTACTTATTAATTACTTATTGCAAAGTTATTGGTCACCCATTATGTAACGGTCACAGTCGACATCATCCCTTTTACGCTGCAGCATGCTCAGAGACAGACTGAGTTCGCTGCAAAAGTGTTCTCAGCGATGGGGATCCAAGAAATACATGAGGACCCGTTCCAGTCCCGCTGCTGTCTACGTCGACGCTGACGGCAGTTCCGATTCGCTTCGCGTTCTGAAGCGAGTCGACGTCATTCGAGACGACATGCAACTCATCGAGAACGACCTTCCAGACGTGCGCGAATCTCTGCGCAAGTTGCTCGCCGCGGTCAACGAAGGAGACCGACAGAACGTGCAGCGACGTCTCAGCAAACTGTGTGAGAGTGCAAAGAGAGCTGAGCTCTTGCTCTGTTCGATGAGCTTGTTTTGCGAACAAGACAGACCAGACGGAACGCTGACGAGAATAGTGAAGACCCAGGGTATGAAAATTGGATGCCACTTGATGAAAATAATTGATGAGCTGAGGCAGTGTCATGAGGAGCTGGCCACCGTGCTGAGAAAACAACTGGGCATATCGAATTCGCTTGGGATTGTGGCAGACTGCGCCGTTCGTCCTCACAAGAGTAAAAGAAGTCGCAAGTCGAATCTTTGTCGACAGTCGTTCAGTTGTCCGAGCTTGCCCTCGAAGGTGGAACAAGATGACCACTGCAGTCCACAGGCATTTGAGCTGGCAACGATAGAAAAGCAGCTCACAAAGTTGCTCAAACTGTCTGCAACGGTTGCAGATCTGGTGTCTGATCAGAACGACTTGTTTGATAATATTGAGCATCAGGTGACAGCACAGAGGGATCCTAGATCTCAAATGTCGTGTGGGACTGGACACTCGTTGGTGGACGGTATCGAGCTTGAAAGTGTAGATCCCATCTACTTGAGCTATACAACGTAATTTGAGTACAACCAAAGAGTGGCAAAGATTTTTTACTTGTTGACAATAGGTACATGTTGTGTTTCTACCGCAGCTCTAGTACAACCTTTTATTGATTACTTTTAGGTTAGAGCACCTAGATAGCTAACAGAATGAATTATTAACTGTATGAATTCAACTATAGAAAAGAGTAAGTTATTCCTACATTGCAAAATCTCAAACCCTTGTAGAAAACTAATTGTGAGAACATTTCCTTATCTAAATAGACAGTATTTCACTGCAGCATAGCCATTTGATATCAATCATGGTAAACGGTCGGTGATCGCGAGGGCAACAGCTCTGTTCAGAAGATAAGAGAGGTTCTGTACATCTCTGAGTTCAGCTTTTCTCGCTTTTCTTGCTTTTATACAGCGTTAGTGGCGTCTTTCTTCGTGGCATGAGTTTACGGAAAGGCGATCGAAGGAAATCTGGTCAAAAGCACCAGAACACGAGGCCATACCGAAATGATTTACACGATACCAGCCGCCGTACGAAAGATATTAACGCCACTCCCGTGTCCGGCATCTGCGAACGTTGTAAAGCGAAGATCGAGTGGAAAATACAGTACGGAAAATACAAGCCTCTCACCGCTCCGCGGAGATGCACGGTGTGCAACGAGAAGACGGTGAGGTTTGCCTATCACATCATCTGCTCGGACTGCTCGTTGCACCACGAAATTTGCGGCAAGTGCGGAAAGAAGGAAGCTGTGATTGGTTATCCGGGACTTTCACCTACAGAGACGGCTAGAGAAGAAGAACAGCTGCGCCAGGCGCTTAGACATATGAAAGAGCGCGAGAAGAGAGCGTTTCTTCGACAGTCAGATAGAGACAGAGGCCAAAAGAGGTGTACGAGTAAAAACGTTAGGTGGGAGTTGAGTGCAACGGGTAGTGGTACTGACACCATCCTGTCTGATCGACAGATCGATGTGGAGTCGGGTGATGAGGAGTCTGTTGACGTGGATGTTTCTTCTACGGATGCAATTAATGATGATGCCGGTCTAACGAAGGAGAGAGAAACAATAGGAGAGTGTCACAGTGGTGTCGTGTGTTCGGGAGATGATCGAGACAGTCCTTCAGAATGATAATATTGAAAATGGCGTTAATACATTGGAGATTCACCATAAGTTTTTCAAAAGGGAAAAGTAGCTTTTGTTGATACTGATCACATGCATGCTGTGTCACATTTTCTATAAGAAAAGCTGTATAGTAAATGACTAACGTTAGTGATTCTTTGGCTAACAGTGACGAACAATGTGATAGGATGTCTTATTGTAGCACTACAGAAATTCGGGTGCATTAAATTATATTTACTGGTACGGAAATGTTCTTAGTGACATATCTGCAACACTCTAGCCTAGTAAGATAAACAAACAATAGACTGTTTCTTCCATGGACCACAGACATGGTTGTTAATGTGTAAACCGACAGCAAAATGCCCAAATGGTGCACATGTATTTGACTGCATCTTTGTACAGCCGTCACTGTCATACAAACACCACAAATAAATTTTCTGACCACAGCCAACAACAATACCTGATCAATTGTAGAAAAGGCAATCTCATGCACAATCTCAGATCAACCAGTCAGCTGGGCTAGAATGAGGTTTCGAATGTCATCATGTAGATGGGTCAAGTTCTTCAGTTGTCCTATGGCCGTTTGCACTTTGTCTTGAAATTTATCTATCTCCTCGAAAGCGGTAGAGTAATCATATGTGATTCTCTCTCCAGTTTCTGCTCCATCAATTAGAGCTTCATAATCTTCATCATAAACTCTGTCAGAACCCCACTGATCATCAAGAAGACGCTTTGCTTTATTCATTCGCTGTATCATACGAGGGTATCCAGAGCCAAGGTGAGGTGAACTTTGATCGAACATGGTTATCACTCTAATCTGGATGGCTGTATTGGTTGGTCGAGGTGAAACAATATTGACAAATAGAGACAACGAGTGACCATCATATGTCCAGCTGTCGTGCATATAACGAGAAAAAGACTTCTCAAATGCAACATACAGGATGGTCTCACCATTGATGGTGACATTCCTTGCAGGCCAAGCACCAAGAAACTGCACCTGATAGGAACGTTTCGCTGGAAAGTACTCAAATGCTTCTATGACAGAAGACACATCTAATGACAACGAGTCATGGGTAACCCTATAGGTAAACTTTGTCCACACTCCGTGACCCTCCATCTGATAGTCTGTTGTATTACCCTCGTCTTCATACAACATGCCACCACCATTGCTTTTAGCATCACCTCCACTGAATACCAACAATTTAAGAGTGTCAGGTATCATTTGTGCTGATCCTAGAGAGGATCGTATGACATATCCATCTTCCCTTAGAGGAATGACACTTCCCACCTTTCCAAACACAGGGATCTCATACACAGTAGAAGTAAAATTCACAACAAGAGGTCCCTTCATCACCAAGCCAGACTGCCAACCAAGAAATGTGTCTCCTTCAGGAAACCAAATCTCTTTTGTTGCCAAACCGGTAGTGTTGTCTATTGGACTAGTGATTGGAGCTGACAGAAAACTGTCTCCAAAGTAGTATTGTGTGCGATACATATATGACTCGGTGTTCTCAGGATGATAGTAGTACATTGGTCTGACAAGACTGATGCCTGTATCATATGCGTGACGAGCTTGAGTATAAAGATATGGAACTAAAGCACCACGCAACACAATAGCATCTCGTAAATATGGGTAATACTCAGGAGAATACAACCAAATTTCACGAACATTATTGGTATCCTTAGTACAGTGTGTACGAAAAATGGGAGAAAATGCACCCCATTGAATCCAACGAGTGTATAATTCAGGTGAAGGACGTTCAAGGTGACCTCCAATATCATGACTCCAATAACCAAAGCCAACATTAGAAGCTGTAACTGTGAAATATACCTGGAAGTCCAAAGACTGCCAATTAGGATAAACATCACCTGAAAAGCCAGTTTGATATCTATGATTCCCCAATCCACCAAATCGGTTCAGCAACATTGGCCGAGTCTTGGATCCATTGTTTGTCCACTGGTAAGGGTTTGTAAAAAACAAGTAAGCAAGCCAGAAGGTTGGATTGACTCCTGGCTTTTGCATCCATTCTTCGCCTTGCTGCCAATCCATCCACCAAAAGTCGATCCCCTCTTCAACACGCTCTCCCAACACAATCTTAAACCAATTGCTAATAAATTGTTTGTTTGCTGGATCAAATGGCACGTAATGCTCTGTAGAAGGATCGATTCCCATGGCAACAGCCATGTCTTTATATTTCTCTTCCCAAGGCTGAATGCCAGATGCAGGATGAAGATTCAAAGTGTTTTTTAGGCCACGTAATTTGCACCACAAAAGAAAAGCTTTTGGATTAGGAAATAAGTGCTTATCCCAGGTAAAGCCAGTCCATCCTATGCTTTCACCTGCTTGATCTTTTTTGCCTTCTGCTGCCTCTTTATAAAAAGTGATGTGCCAGTCCATGTCAGTCACAAGTGTATCCAGTGGGATTTCATGTTCCTCATAACCGTTAACAACTTCTTGTTGCCCTTCGTCACTAAAAGCCCAGTAACGTGAGTAGAAGACACCAAAGGCAAAGCGTGGAGGCATAGGAATCTTGCCAGCCAACAAAGTAAACTCATATAAGGCTTGAGTGTAGTTATGGCCGTGACCAAAAAAGTACAAATCTCTCACAGCTGCACGACTGTAATAACAGCTGGGAACACCACCAACTCGACCACCCATTTTCTTACGTCTTTCATCATCAACAAAGCAACATCCTTTGCCTTCACAATTCAATTTTGATATATCATAGTATCCACAGTCTTGTCTCTGTTCGCCATCAATGCTGCATGTCTCCACCGAAGGAGACTCAAGAGATCGAGTATAAACCCAAGGCCACAAAGAGTTATCAAACTCAGGAGAGTTTGTATCATCAACTACCACATAGCCATCTCTTGACACTAGACCTAAGGTACAGTGCAAGTCGGACCTCGTGTTCTCATAACAGTTCATGTTCTCCGTCATATCCCCATTGCAACCATCAAGAGTTCTAAATGTGCCTAGTAAGTTGCCACCAATTGTGCGATTCCACGTAGGCAGTGACGTCCAACTGACTTTCTTACCATTTAGCATAACTGATACCATTAAATTTGTATGGTCAAAGCTATGGTTTGTTGTTGTCAAATACCTCAGCTCTACAGCATCTGTTCTAAGTACCATCCACTCACCGTCCTGCTTCTTGGTGTATTCCACAGTGGGAAGGTTTCTGTTGAGAAATACAAACGTTGGTGCGTCTGTGAAGACGCCATATTCCATGCGAATGATATGAGATGTCAAAACGGTGAAGCGCGCCTTTCCTGACAGTACAAACGACTTGTTGTTAGCCACTGGATCATGCTGCTGACCGTGTGCTACCATCAACATGCCGCAAACACCAAGAAACGTCGAGAATCGACGGAAAGTCATTGTCTTTGTGACTTATCCGGGCCTGCATTTAACTGCCTTGTGGACAGACCCGGATAAATCTTAATTAATGTTGTGTACTACTTAGTATGCAATATAAATAGTTTCTCAAACATAACGTTTAGACCAATAAATGTTTCAACGTAAAAATTTGCTTAGTTAATGTATTACCTGTATGTATTGTATTATCTAAAATTTGTCATTATTACAATAGTAAGTAAATTATTACATTAACATTAACAAACACAATTATTGTAGATCACATATATTTCCAATACTTGGGCGATTATTGAAACGGCTATTACGCACGTGAGCAGCTAGCATAGTAGGCGTGGTTTAAAATTTTGAGAGTTGAATTCTACCGAAAGTACACAACGACTACGTGATTACAATTTTGATCAGCTACACTACCCTTTGCTTCATTGCTTCGAAACTCTTCTCTTCAAGTCTTGTTGATTAATTAATTAATGATAATGACCTTTAATTATATGCATACTCGCAATTTCACGTGCTTATGACGTCTTTACGTTCATTCCAGCCACAGGGGATACATTCATAATGTCTACATGCACACAGCTGAGCAGTCAATCTGCTGCAGTCTTGTATCTTGGTCTATCACTATTGTCTGCTGCTACTTGGTCTTCGTCATCAGTTCTTCAACATTCGTGTTCTCTAAGGGCCAGCATTCACGACAACCAAGGAAGACTAATAAAGCATCTTGACTGTTCTGGCCTTTCTTTGCAGTCTCTAGACGGAATACCAGGAGGTGTGCTAGTGAACTCGTCCAATCAGCTCACATTTCTGTAAGTACAAGCCACTCCTACGACCACGCCTATTGCTTGCATATCTTAGTGTGCACTGAAATAGGGACTTGTCAAACAACTTGCTGTCGAATTTGGATGGCATTTTGAATTATGAGCAATTTCTAAGGCTGGAAACACTGTAAGTCAGTCATAGAGTCCGACAAATTATTTTATCTAGATAACAATGTGGCTGTTGCTAATCGATGGCTCTGCTGTTTTAGTAACGTTAGCTACAACGTTCTCACAATGGCTAATATGTCGATGCTGGAGAATACAAGAGTTGCAAAGAGTCTTACTAGCATGTGATCTTATCTTAATGTCGTGCACTCATTACCATATGTCACGTGTGCGCCCCGATGTCTTCCAGAATCTGCTCCGGCAATTTCTTCAACTGTTCCTGTGCAATACAATGGACTCAATACTTTTCCGGTAAAGCGCAACGTCCGTCAGATAATACTTGTGGTAAGCACAATTATGTATGCATATCATATAGCTATGTATGCAAAGCCTTTTTTCATACTTTTTATTTTTCATTTTTATGTTTGCAGTATTTTTAATTTGGCTGACATCAACTAATTTATATATTAAACTTTGTATAGCTTGTGCAAACAATCGATATGGCGAGAATTGTAGAAGTGAGTGTCAGTGTTTGGATTATATCACTTACAGTGGAGGAAGAATTTGCAGCGCGACGAACGGTTCTTGCCTAGGTATCATCGGATTTCCTATCTCCATGCATACACCAACTCTAAGTATACGTTCTGTCTTCAGGAATGCGAGATCCCTGCCTAAACAGATCCACATCCAAGTGCATCAATGGCACATGTAGACGCCTAGACGACAACACTGCAGTCTGTACGTGTCAATCTGGTTACGTTGGCGACAACTGTGACAAAAGTATTCAGGGCGCTTAATGTTTGTCTTTACCACTTTATCTGCTCTGTCTTATAATTTGCTGTAGGATACGATTCTTCGAGCAGCGCATTTCAGTATGAAGGTGATTCTTACACGTTGTGGCGCCTTAACAGTAGCTTGAACGCTACAGAAACGATTGGATGGGATTATCTCTCACTGACGGTATCACCTCGATCACTCTTTGCACGGTATGCAGTCCTGTATGCAGAAGACAGCACAACAGGATGGTACATATCAATTACCATGGATCATTATTCTGTGTTCATAAACTACAACTTGGGAATCGGGGATTTCTTGACGTCAGTCATGATCTCACGTAGAGATAAGGAATGGATTCGTTTAGCTCTTTTTCGAGATATTGATGGAAAATGGGCTTTTGAAGCTGGAGATGTAAAGAGACAGTTGTTTGGCTCTGTATGGTATGATCATGAATTGAGATTCGTGAATTTCTCACTGGGCATGATTCCTGCTTTCAACGTCTTGCAAGATATCCAAAAACAGCGGCTTCGATCTTATGGAGGATATACAGGCTGTATTGATGATTTTGTTGTAGCAAAAGGACACGAAACATTAGATCTGACACTCGTGCAAAGTGAGAAGTCTAGCACGTGTTCTAGAGCCTTTGATCCATGTCAATCGACTCCTTGTCTTAATGGTGGCTCCTGTGAGCAAACAAAGTGTAGTCTTTCTGGCCAATGTCTTGAAGGAGATCGAGTGTATACGTGCATGTGTGCTATAGAATACACAGGTTACCATTGTGAATCGAGTATTGGTAAGCAAACTGCAATAATTTTTAAATACATCTACATATACTGTAAGCATATTGTTGCTCTTGATCATGTTTCTAGTTTGTCAAAGTGAGCCATGCTTGAACGGTGGTACATGTACAAGCAATGGAATGGCCAGTTTCAATTGCTCTTGTTTGTCAGCATTCAGTGGAACTATTTGTCAGAATTGTAAGGACCAGTTACATCAATTTATTTACAAATATTTTAATTAATATAGTTAAATTTAAATTTGTCTTAAACTAAATTTAGTTTTAAGTACTGGGATAACACTTTCATGCAGAAACTATCCGAACATCACTAACAAAAAGCAATAATCTGCATAATTGTTCAGTGACTATTCTAGCCATTTTAATTTTTAACTTTCAAATTTAATCTTAATTTTTATTGTTTTATTTTTAACATTTTAATTTTGCTTGCAAACTAATTAATTACTAATTAAAATGGCCAGAAGAGTGACGGACCATATTATATAATAGTTAGTCGAGAGCTTCTAGTGTTTTATTTCGTGATTATACTCTGTGTCGTTTATATACAACGTAGCTCTGTTCACGTTCACAAGACGAACGGCAGCCTTTCTCCCAATCACAGTCTCGTGGAATGCGACCTTCATTACGGGAGCGCCAGCAGATCTAGACAGCCTAAACTTTACTTTGCGATACCGCATAGCAGAGATCACAAGTCGTCAACCTGTTGACGTGACAATAAAACAGCCTCTGACGTCGACCGATCTAAATCAGTTATACCTCGGATTTGACTACGAGTTCACCCTAATAGCTTCGTACAACTCAACCGTTAGGCTATTCACCAGCAACTACCGGATACCCTCACGTCAGTCTACTAAAAACATAGTTACGTGTTGTGCAATATAATGACGCCACAAATGATTATTTGTCTTACAGCGTGTAATGACGAAATGTACGGAAGCAGCAGTTGTGACAATAATTGTAATTGTTTGACTGACGTCAGCATAGGGACATGCTCTCCTACAGAAGGAGAATGCTACTGCGTCTCACAATTAGGTGTCGTCTGTTTGTCTGTCTGCCTGCCTGCCTGCCTGCCTGCCTGCCTGCCTGCCTGCCTGCCTGCCTGCCTGCCTGCCTGCCTGCCTGCCTGCCTGCCTGCCTGCCTGCCTGCCTGCCTGCCTGCCTGCCTGCCTGCCTGCCTGCCTGCCTGCCTGCCTGCCTGCCTGCCTGCCTGCCTGCCTGCCTGCCTGCCTGCCTGCCTGCCTGTCTGTCTGCCTGATCTCCATTTATAGAAATTTTTATAATTAAATTCTTTCCGTACTTTGCAGGTTTAGATAAACCAAATTTGTTGCCTGTTGTTCCTATTCCTCCGCTTCAAGTCGTCAGTGTTGACACCAACTTTGTCAACTTCTCAATCTCGACCATCCCCCATCTATTTTCATTTCCATTTGCTGAGAGAATACTTTTGTATCGGCAAGTGTCCGAGCACAATATCGTCGACGGAGTCGGTGACTTCGAATATGGCGCTAATTGTACTCTAGGAAGTTGTTCGTCTCCCTATCTGAAAGCCAATACAAGGTACGCGTTTGTGATTCAAGAAGCCTATTTTGTTCACGGGATCTCTGGGAGTGGCGAATGCTTTTCGGGAGTGACGTATGTGACGACAAGACCGCACGGTAAAAAGATTTTCTTGAAGTGTTTTGTTGAGATTGGTGGTTGATATGTTTGTGACGATAGTGTGTCCGACAAATTGTTCGTGTTATGATGATCAGGGTGCTCGATCTCGTTTTGTCTACACAGAATGCTCGGGATTGGGATTTAACAGTATACCAGCAAACATATCTGAGAAGACAACTCATTTGTAAGTACAATGTGACTATAGATGTAGTTGATATTGTGTAATGGTTACTGCGTTTATGGTGTTACTTCATTTCAATCGGTTATGAATTTCCTACCAAAACTGTTTAATCTCTATTAGTCGTAGTACCAATGTATGGATCATATTCTTTTGTAGAAACCATGCTTGCTTGTTTACATAGTTGTTACACTATTGTGTGCGCGCGCGCGCACACACACACACACACACACACACACACACACACACACACACACACACACAAACAAACAAACAAACAAACAAACAAGCATACACACACACACACACACACACACACACACACAACATACTTTGCACCGTACCATTGATTAAGCTAATCCTATTTGCTCCCACAGATATCTAGATCACAATTCTATTTCTGTGATTCGAGAGAATTCGTTCAGACACGCGCAGAAGAACATCCTCATGTAACGGCACAACAAATACTGCTCAAATAACTAGCGATACAATTAACAATGTGTCTTTCTTTCAGAGATTTGTCACATAACAACATACACACTATCTACGGTGCACCATTTCCGACGACTGCTGTACTGTAAGGAACCTCACCACACAATCGTATCTAACAGTGAGTGTCTAATAATCTCCATTTCATAGAATGCTCTCAAACAATCAGCTAACTGGAGCTGATACGTTCTGTCAAGCGTTCTCTAACGCATCTTTTCTAAGTTACTTGTTAGGTGTGTGTGTGTGTGTGTGTGTGTGTGTGTGTGTGTGTGTGTGTGTGTGTGTGTGTGTGTGTGTGTGTGTGTGTCAGTGAATTGTCAATCTACTGTTTGTTATTGATCACAGGGATTTGGCACACAATGATCTAAGACAAGTTCGTTGCTCCATTCTCGATTTTGGATCGCCTCCTCGGTCTTTGAAGACTTTGTACGTGACGCATGCGTAGTCAAATAAAGATACCAATCACATGATAACACAAATACAATTATAAGAGTATTCACTTTGTTTTCAGATTTCTCAATGACAATAAAATGTCTGTTTTTCAAGTGTTTAACGTCGACGACACATTTCGACTTCATTCACTGTATGACATAGATAGAATTCTTATTCACTTATTATAACATGTTTAAAAACTTTCTACAGATTTATGCACAACAATTTCCTAACTTCCGTTCCATCAACTGTTGCTAATGGTTTCCGTCTTCTAGACAAACTGTATACATAATTTATTTCTCTTCTTCAAATCTATGTAATTGTGTATTACGAAATCCGATTGCACAGGTCTTTGTCGAACAACAAGTTGACCTCCATTTCTTATACTACATTTTCTTCTCTTCCAGAGCTCACTGTTCTGTACGGTTTGTTTTCTAGAGACTTTGTTAATGCTGATTGATATATAGTTATCACTAATATTTGGCTTGCAGGGACGTAAGCTACAACAGGATCGTGAGCGTGGACTCGGCTGCATTCCATAGAACTGCATCTCTTTCTCAAATGTTTGTGTGGAGTCTTCATTTATTCCTGGAAATGAATAATCAGAGTTCTATTTAGTGACTTGTCTTGGAACTTTATTGAAGATGTCAGCACATCAACCTTCTCGAACCTTACTCGCTTGTCTTCACTGTCAGATCACTACAGATCTATATGGCACTAAACGTATAAACTAATCCAGGGCTGTTTTTTGTGATTGTAAAGCCGTTTGAGCAACAACAAACTGAGCAAATTACCAGTTGGACTCTTCACAGCGAATCCGTCTCTGGTCACGCTGTATGACGGTCACGGTAGAGAGACAGTTACCTTTGCCTATACTTTTCTTGTGGTTTTAGAGATGTAAGAAACAACAGCATCAAAGAGTTCAATCCGGAAGTGTTTTTCGGTACCGGTCCAATATATAGCTTGTAAGTGGTATTATAATTAATTGTAATACATGTTCTAGATAACAAATTTATGGTATAAAATTGTATCAAGGAATATGCTATCTCAAAGTGGAGATAGTAATAAAATTTATATTAATTAGATTTATGACAACCATACACTAGGGAGTGCTACCACACCCTCCGATATTTGCCTCAATATTTTGATGGTTTATATATAGTAGTTTAACTTAAAATTAATTAATAAATGAATAAGCACTTAGACACAGCACACCTTATTTGTTTGCATTTTGTAGTACAGTTTACGCAAATGTTTTCTATCTAGCAAATGTTCGGGAAACGAGTTCAATTGCAGTTGTGCTCGAGAATGGGCGGGGAACGCAACCTGGACTGCACGGGGTACTCCTCCATCCCGACTCTCATGCGGTCAGTTTAGCCTAAAGTACAGCTAAAAAATTATTGCTTATTCTCACTCCCCTAGTGTGCGATCGGTGCGGCAACTCTTGCCCGTGTTCGAGTGCTCACGCTGGCGTGCCTTGTTTCTCTATTGGCTCTACATGTTCGTGTCGATCAGAATTACAACAACAGTGTGGTTTTCTTCCCACACCGGTCACTCAATTAGAAGCGTCTTCGGCAGCTCCCACGTCCTCTCTAGAAGCGTCTTTGGCAGCTTCCACATCCTCTCTGTCCACGACTGTTCTCTCACCAGTGTTTGCCACTACTATGTTGACCACAGCAGGGTATAGCACTAATACAGGGTCTCTAACAACAAACGTCCTTACTACAAGTAAGAAATAAGTCCAACAAATTTCGGTAATAATTAAAAAATTGATTTAATATTAGCAAGCCAAACACACAGACGTACACACACACACACACACACACACACACACACACACACACACACACACACAGACACACTCACACACACACACACACACACACACACACACACACACACACACACACACGCACAAACACACACAAATTAGTTATAGTCATAGTCCTTTGTCTGAAGGAGCGTCTGTATCACTGTAAGATCAATAACAATTATCCTCGTTTATTAATTAATGTTGTGATAATTCAGACTATCAGCGCCATACGTCTGAGACGCCTCAAGCAAAGGATCAAACTTCTTCGGGTGATTGCACTATATAGACGCCGATTAATATTTTGATCTCAACTTTTGATGTCGACATTGTGCGTTTATAGCAGGTTTTCCAGTCTCATTCATTGCTGCAGGTGTTGGTGCTGTGTTGGTCATCATTATCGTCGTCATAGTTGTGATTGTGGTTGTCAGGTCTGGAGACTCAGTTTGGTGTAGAAAATTTTAATATTTTTATTGATTTCTAATTGATTGCAGACGAAGGAAACGAACAGCGACGTTTGATGAAAATACTTCAACGCGTCGAATGACTGATATCAATGAGTATTCGTAAGTTGTCGTTGGTACCACAAGAGCATGTACATGTCGTTCTCTTCGTATACGCTACACGTATTCAAAAATATATCCAGAATTTTGTAGACACAGCGCTTGTAAACGCACGAGCGCTCACACAATATGATTTAATTAATTAATTGATCAGTCGATAAAAATTGTTTTGTGCTAGGGAAGGTAAACTAAGATTGGCGTCTGTTAAGTACTCTACTAAAGGTTGGACGTTTTGCTATATTTTATTCTCACACATTTATATAACAGGTCGTCGGTGGGTAGGTGAAATGGCGTTTGAACAGAGAGATCGCAGTAGCTCGTACGAAACTCCAATAGAGGCGACGAGTGTTGAAATTGGCAGTAAAGGTGTCGATGAATTTAATGACAAAATAGCGACGACGGCCTTCCCAGCCATTGATGACAGAAACGAATATACAAGAATAATCCAAGCCTCGAGGGAAGACTCGAAAACGGAATACACGAGAACAAACAAGAAGGAAAACATTGCAGCTGATGCCGATGAAACAGCAAGTTATTCGACAATCGATCAAAAGCCAGAAAATGTTGATTATTACACCTTAGAGGAAAGCGATTATTACGAGAAGCCCGATGTTCTCACAGCAAGCAAAGACGGATACTCTTCATTGAAGAAATCGGATTATGAAGAAGCTCATGGATACTCATCAACAAGAAGAATGGATGACAATGATTACTACGAGGGATCGGTCAGAAGCAACACAATCGGAAAAGTAAACGGCAACTATGCCGCCCTTCTACCAGAAAGCAACCGATCAGAGGCAGGATATACTTCTACACGAAGAGAGGACGACGAAGAATACTACGAGGCAGCTCCGAGAAGAAAGGATATCACCAGTAACACAAGCGGATACTCATCAATGCCGAAATTATCAAACGAGCAAGAAACGGGTTTCAAAGATGACTACGAGAAATCCGTCGCAACCGATGGGTCTAGGAACGAACGAGGCAGCAAATCGTCTTTGGTACCACGTGAAACGCACGTGGGCGGAAGATATACTGCACTAAAGAAAAAAGATGAAGACGGGTATTACGAGCCTGCTGTAATTGTCGGAAAGATGTTTGATCAGAGCGGTTACGCTGCGTTGAAATCGAGTTCACGCCATCCAGAGTCTGTCTACATGGTCGCAGGTGACGGATACGAAAAGCCTAGTAGTCACTTGGAAATGCGCAATCCTGTGTTTGAAAAAGAAAGCAATGATTTGTCTTCAGATTACGAAAAACCAGTTGACACGGAGGGAGGGATTCCGTCTCCGAGTCAACAGAATTTTGATGGAAATCATGCAGGACACTGAAATTAAAAATATACGCGTACTCGCTTCGATCGCTACATGCTAAGACACAAATTGCTGCTGGCTGTGTGCTGCATGAGCTAAATGTTCTTGCCTCTGCTTTACGACAAAGTGCACGTCACTGATATTACAAAATTTAATGTGCGTAGATCAACAAGTAGCTAGCAAATGCGGATTTTACTAACGGTTGTGCAGCTGAGATTGTTTGCTTGTAGTTCTAGACACTTGAAAGCTGTAGACTGTTGAGAATAGTCTGTGTAATGCACAACTATTAATTAATCAGATCACTATATTGTATTATTGATTCACTCGACTGCTTGAACGAACTGGTCACATATGTGGCATGCATGTTGCTCTGTACAGATCACCGTAGACATCCGTGTCTCTATACTCAACTTTAGCTGCTTGGTGACATCAACGTCGATCTCAGATCATCACTAATTAATTAACTAGAGATTCAATAGCTTGAAGTACTATCGTTGCAGCAGCAACTCAGTTGCTATATTAAAATTTTGAAATTGGTTGGGTTCCGAACACACCTAATGTGAGCCAGGAAGTCCTCGCTAGTTCTACTCTTGTCTGGTAAGTGAGGTTACCGTGGTATTTGAGCGGGTTACTGCATGAAGTCTGTTGAGTCAATAATTCGTTTGTTTAGAAATAGGGCGAATTCCGGCTGCTTGGCTTTAATGCACAAAAATAGCTCGAGAAGGCGCAATACATGTTAGACTGTCTATATGCTCAACTTATGTATAAACTATTAACAGATGTCCAAAATCCAATTTGTCCGGCTAATCAATTTGTTGCACGCGTACGTCTGAGATTGGAAGACGGACAAACGGCAAGAATAGTACTACTAGAAGAAGCCCTGTAGAAAAATAAGAAGTTATACTACTACAAACAGAATTTACTGTTTTTTTGTACCACGGATTGGGGAAGAAAACTTCAAAGCAGCTTGTTTATCAGTAGTCCATGTAGCACCGGCGTAGCGTGATCCTCAATTGGGGGTCTAATAAATTCAACTGCAAACCACGCCCGTTAATTCTTGCAAAACCACGCCTTTTTTACTTTTTACTTTCGTGCTCACAGTTTGTAGACATGTAAGTAAGGAGTATCGATATCAATTTACAAATAAACTGCAAGACTGAGTGCCGTCAGTGTGCGTAAACACTGTTATAGCCGTGCCAAAAGTGTTTCAAGGCTCGCTGCGATCGTCAAATTAGATGGCATCTTGATGACAATAGAATATAAAATACTAAGTCAGTGCAAAGAGGCGTTGGCCAATTTTAGCATTCGCTTAGCGAGCAATATAGGTCTAGCTAGTTAGATATAGATAACCTGAGCACGAAGAAAGTGGAGAAAGTACGACAAATCGTTAGGTAGAGGAGCCGCTGAAGATACCATTCTCCAATCAGTCGGGTTGTCGACCCTATATATTAATTAATGTCACTATAAATTAATTGATTAATTAAAGTCAATCATTTTAAAATAAAATTAATCAATTAATTTAGACTTACTTGAAAATTGTTGATGGATAGTTTTCTGCCTATTTGATGCTGTCTGTTTTTACTCTGCCAGTGCCGGAGTGCCACACCCAAAATGTTTGGGATGCTATATCTCCCCCCCCCCCCTCCCAATGCTACGCCAGTGCATGTAGCAGCAGCATGGTGGTTCTATGACATTGATACATCTGTATGCTCTTAGTTCAATTTCAAGACATAGTACACCCTTCTAAACAAAATACATGCAGAATATTAGATGGAAACATCTTCTTTCTTTTCTGCAAACAATTGTAATTAGCTAAAGACTCTATAGAGTACATCACCTTGTCTTTTCGTGCAGAACAAGTGTGGCAATGTCTGGTTCATCAAGACATCGATCTGTACTCTCAGACAGGCGCAAGTGAAATCTCTAGCTACATACTGTATACTCGAAATTCGCAATCCAAATGTCATATTGACTGCATGTCGGTGAGACCGAAAACCTTTGCTCTGTTAGGCGTGGTCAAGTAGGTGTGTTTGTCCATATGACGCACAGCTTGGCTTCTGTGGTGGGCGGATGTTGGTCGTCAAAAACGTGAGAGTCTGCTCGTGCTCACTTTCAACGCTGGTGAACTCATCGTTGCATTGGAACGTATGTTCAACATCTTTTTCTAGGCCCATCTCTACCAAAGCAGTTTGTGGTGGCTGCTTTTGTACGTATCGAGACCGACTTGTCTAGCACTCACAAAAAGTCAGTGTTACTGTAGGAGTGTCAGCATGTGGACAGTCCGTAACTAGCATCTTCTTTCTTATTCTCAGGCTTTTGCGTCTGTACTTAACTTGTGCGTGTATTCGTGGTTTGTTCTTGTTTTTCAGACTTGATGATCTAATCACATTGCTACGTACATCCTACGTACGTACTTTCAACGTGTGTATAGTGTGTCACTGTGACGATTGTTTACATCCACTTGTGACTTGTGACACACAGTGTTGTCACCTCGTGACTGCCCACGCAGTCCCACGTTAGCTAAAAGCTTTCCTACATAGTGTTTTACGTTTTGTTTCAGTCGTAGTCCATCAAGCCATCTTGGTTAATAAAGCGTTTCATTGTGTTCATTGTATTTGGTCTTCATCTAGAAAGAACGACATTGTATATAGTATTGCCAGACAGTAGTACAGCCTTCAGCTCCTTCTCAGAGACGAGAAACGGAGTCTACTGGCATCACAGGTAAAAAAGTCAGGGGGTAGACCCAGCTAGAGTTGCCGATGCACGTTGTTAATATCAACTCAAAAGTGATGTCCTCACGTCACCGGCTAACAGACTTATACAAAAAACTGACCAAGTCTACGATTACCTGGGCCAACAACTCGCCAAGTTCTCTTTGTTCCTTTGCTGGCTAATTCGCGGATAAGTGGAAACATTTATGGATGCATTCAATTGAAAAACTTTTTAACTTAATTAACTGCAACACGCCCACGCTTTCAACCGAGGCAGTGCAAGCCTCGTACTTAGTAGTTACGCCCCTGCATAAAAATGCTACTGAATTTTAGGCGACTACGGTGTAACACGTAACAGTTGCGAGGAATAGCATATAGTGTACTCGATTTCCAGTTGTGCGCATGCATAGCTGGAAGTCCAAATTGACAGTTTCCTGTACTGTAGCCTAGCCAGCCATAGTTCCTTCCGCGCGTTGTAAGCAGTTAATTAATTAATCAAATCTACAATCTCGAGTCAGTGGCATTTTGTTACAAATTTGAGTTGAATAATCAATTCAACTCATCCATCTTTAGTGTTTGTTTGTCAGCAGTTCTGTATCCCCAAAATTTTTGTCATGGGCAAGAGAGGCTACATGACAAAGCTAGAGGCCTGTCACA